>NW_026948499.1:0-86992 GCF_035770615.1 Melospiza melodia melodia | reverse complement strand
TATTTCAGGTTGGAATTGGGGCAGGATTTTGGGATCATTTAATGGCATTTGGGGCTGGATTTTGGGGTCATTTCATGGAATTTTGGGGCTGGATTTTGGGGTCATTTTGTGGGATTTCAGGCTGGATTTTGGGGCAGGATTTTGGGGTCATTTAATGGCATTTGGGGCTGGATTTTGGGGTCATTTCATGGATTTTGGGGCTGGATTTTGGGACAAATTTCAAGACACTTCTGCAGAATCTCAGGATAGATTTTGGGGCAATTCCAAGGGATTTGGGGCTGGATTTTGGGGTTGCATTTCAGCGGATTTTGCGGTAATTCCACGGGATTTCAAGGAAGATTTTGGGGCAATTCCACGAGATTTCAGGAGGATTTTGGGGTAATTCCACGGGATTTCAGGGAGGATTTTGGGGTAATCCCACGGGGTTTTGGGGTGTTTTTTGGGGATTTTGGGTTTCTCAGAGCACGCCGCGCTCGGGGCATGAGAGTTTGGGGCAAATCCAGCAGATCTTGGGGCAATTCCTGGGGGATTTGGGGCTGCATTTTGGGGTCATTTTGTGGGATTTCAGGCTGGATTTTGGGACTGGATTTTGGGGTCATTTCATGGGATTTTGGGACTGGATTTCAGGACAGATTTTGGGGTCATTCTGCAGGATTTGGGGCTGGATTTTGGGGTCATTTTATGGGATTTCAGGCTGGAATTGGGGTAGGATTTTGGGGTCATTTAATGGCATTTGGGGCTGGAATTGGGGCTGGATTTTGGGGTCGTTTCATGGAATTTTGGGGCTGGATTTTGGGATCATTTTATGGGATTTCAGGCTGGATTTGGGGCTGGATTTTGGGGTCATTTAATGGCATTTGGGGCTGGATTTTGGGGTCATTTCATGGGATTTTGGGGCTGGATTTTGGGACAAATTTCAAGACACTTCTGCAGAATCTCAGGATAGATTTTGGGGCAATTCCAAGGGATTTGGGGCTGGATTTTGGGGTTGCATTTCAGCGGATTTTGCGGTAATTCCACGGGATTTCAAGGAAGATTTTGGGGCAATTCCACGAGATTTCAGGGAGGATTTTGGGGCAATTCCATGGGATTTCAGGGAAGATTTTGGGGTAATCCCGTGGGGTTTTGGGGTGTTTTTTGGGGATTTTGGGTTTCTCAGAGCACGCCGCGCTCGGGGCGGGCGCGGCCGAGCTTCATGCCGCGGATGATGAGGACGGTGCCGGCGGCGATGCCCACGATGCCCACGGCCAGGCCCAGGGCACAGATCGCCGTCTCCGTGGCCTCGGACTTGGGCGCCTGGATTTGGGGTTCTGGAAAAATCCAAAATTCCCAAAACTTAGGGGATCCCAAATTTTTTTCTTTTTGTCCTCGTCGTCATCACAAAGTTCCCAAATTCTTCCTCTTCCTGAATTTTTTTCTGTCTCAAATCCCAATTTCCACCCCAAATCCCAATTTTCCCACCCCCAAATTTTCCTAAATCTCAATTATCCCACACCCAAATTACCCCAAATCCAAATTATCCCAAATCCCAATTATCCCAAATCCAAATTATCCCAAATCCAAATTATCTCAAGTCCAAATTATCCCAAATCCCAATTATCCCAAATCCCAATTATTCCAAATCTTAATTATCCCGAATCCCAATTTCCCAAATCCAATTTATCCCAAATTCCAATTTTCCCACCCCCAAATTTTCCTAAATCTCAATTATCCGACACCCAAATTATCCCAAATCCAAATTATCCCAAATCTCAATTATTCCAAATCCAAATTATCCCGAATCCCAATTTTCCAAATCCAATTTATCCCAAATCCCAAATTATCCCAAATTCAAATTATCCCATATCCCAAATTATCCCAAATCCAAATTATCCCAAATCCCAATTATTCCAAATCCAAATTATCCCAATTCCAAATTATCTCAAGTCCAAATTATCCCAAATCCCAATTATCCCAAATCCCAATTATCCCAAATCTTAATTTTTCCAAATCCAATTTATCCCAAATCCCAATTATTCCAAATCCCAATTTTCCCAAATCCAATTTATCCCAAATCCCAATTATTCCAAATCCAAATTATCCCATATCCCAAATTATCCCAAAGCCAATTTTGCCAAAACCCAATCTGCCCAGGTCGAAATTATCCAAATTCAAATTTTCCCAAATCTCAGTTTTCCCAAATCCCAATTTTCCCAAATCCCAATTATCCCATATCCCAAATTATCCCAAATTCTAATTTTGCCAGAACCCAATCTTCCCAATTCCAAATTATCCGAAATTCAAATTTTTCCAAATCCAAATTATCCCAAATCACAATTTTCCCAAATCCAAATTATCCCAAGTCCCAATTATCCCTAATCCAAATTATCCCAAATTCCAGTTTTGCCAAAACCCGATCTTCCTAAATCCAGATTATCCCAAATCCAAATTATCCCAAATTCAAATTTTTCCAAATCCAAATTATCCCAAATCCCAATTTCCCCAAATCCCAATTTTCTCAAATCCCAATTATCTCAAATCCCAATTATCCCAAATCCCAATTATTCCAAATCCCAATTTTCTCAAATCCCAAATATCCCAAATCCCAATTTTCCAAATCCCAATTATCCGAAATCCTAATTATTCCAAATCCAAATTATCCCATATCCAAATTATCCCAAATCCCAATTTTCCCAAACCCAAATTATCCCACATCCTGCAATTTCCACCCCGAATCTCAATTTTCCCAAATCCCAATTATCCCAAATTCAGATTTTCCCAAAAACCCCATAGTTTTTCCCAAACAAAATCCCATTTTTCCCCAAAAATCCCTTATTTTTACCCAAAAATTCCCTTTTTTTTCCCAAAATCCCCAAATCTCACCCCAATGCATCTTTCCACTCCTTCAAGCTCCACCTCGCACTCATAATAACCCCAAATCCCAATTCTACCAAACACCAAAAACCTCATTTTTTCCCCCCAAAAATCCCATTTTTTCCGCAAAAATACCATTTTTTCCCAAAAATTCCCTTTTTTTCCCCGAAAACCCCAAATCTCACCCCACTGCATCTTTCCACTCCTTCAAGCTCCACCTTGAAGTCCTAATAACCCCAAATACTCCTTTTTGAAACGCCAAAAATCCCAATTTTTCCCCAAAAAATTCCATTTTTCCCCAAAAAATCCCATTTTTTCCCAAAATTCCCAAATTTTTCCCCCAAAATCCCCCGAATCTCACCCCAGTGCGTCTTGCTGGGCGCCGCCAGCCCCTCGTGCTCCACCTGGCAGTCGTAGTAATCTCCCGGCTGGGGGATGAAGGTCAGGTAGGAGAACTTGCGGAAGGAGAAGTCGCGGTCGGGGTAGAACGGCGTCTCCTGCACGCCCTCGGCGACGCGGGCGCCGTTGCGGAACCAGGCCAGGCCCAGCACCGGCGGCCAGAACTTGGTCACCGAGCAGATGAGGACGTTGGGCTCGTCCTGCTCCACCGGGTGCTTGGGGAACACGGCCACCTCCGGCGGCACTGAAATGGTGGAAAAAATCCGGGGGAAAATCCGTGAAATTTGGGTCAGGATGGGTTAAAAAAATTGGGATCCATCCAGGTGGGATTGGGTTGGAATCTCGAGAAATTGAGGTGGAACCAACTGGGGTTGAGGTGGAACCAACTGGGGTTGGGTTTGAGGGACACGTAAGTTTGGAATCCCACCAGGATCCTTCTGGAATTTGGGTTGAAATCCTCCTGAAATTGCGTTTGATTCAATTGGGATTGAGGTGGAACCATCTGGGGTTGAGGTGGAACCAGTTGGGGTTAAGGTGGAACCAACTGGGGTTGGGTTTGAGGGACACATAAGTTTGGAATCCCACCAGGAACCTTCTGGAATTTGGGTTGAAATCCTCTGAAATTGGGTTGGATCCAACTGGGGTTGAGGTGGAACCAACTGGGGTTGGGTTTGAGGGACACCAAATTTGAAATTCCACCAGGATCCTTCTGGAATTTGGGTTTAATCCAACTGGGATTGAGGTGGAACCAACTATGGTTGGGTTGGAGAGAAACAAAAGTTTCAAATTTGGGTTGGATGTCCCCAAAATTGGGTTGGAACCAACTGGGATTGAGGTGGAACCAACTGGGGTTGGGTTTGAGGGACACCAAAGTTTGGAATCCCACCAGGAACCTTCTGGAGTTGGGGTTGGTTTTGCCCAAAATTGGGGTTGGAACCAACTGGGCTTGGGTTGAAATCTCCTGAAATTGGGTTGGATCCAACTGGGATTGAGATGGAACCAACTGGGGTTGGGTTTGAGGGACACCAAACTTTGGAATCCCACCAGGATCCCTCTGGACCTGGGGTTGGTTGTGCCCAGAATTGGGTTGAAATCCCCTGGGATTGGGTGGGATCGGCGTCTCCTGCACGCCCTCGGCGACGCGGGCGCCGTTGCGGAACCAGGCCAGGCCCAGCACCGGCGGCCAGAACTTGGTCACCGAGCAGATGAGGACGTTGGGCTCGTCCTGCTCCACCGGGTGCTTGGGGAACACGGCCACCTCCGGCGCCACTGGAATGGAGTGGTGGGAAAAATCCGGGGGAAAATCCGTGAAATTTGGTTCAGAATGGGTTAAAAAAATTGGGATCCATCCAGGTGGGATTGGGTTGGAATGTCGAGAAATTGAGGTGGAACCGACTGGGATTGAGGTGGAACCAACTTGGGTTGGGTTTGAGCGACACGTAAGTTTGGAATCCCACCAGGAACCTTCTGGAACTGGGTTGGATTCAATTGGGATTGAGGTGGAACCAACTGGGGTTGGGTTTGAGGGAAACCAAACTTTGGAATCCCACCAGGAACCTTCTGGAATTTGGGTTGGATCCAACTGGGATTTGGGTTGAGATCCCTTAAAATTGGGTAGGAACCAACTGAGGTTGAGGTGGAACCATCTGGGGTTGAGGTGGAACCAACTTGGGTTGGGTTTGAGGGACATGTAAGTTTGGAATCCCACCAGGAACCTTCTGGAACTGGGGTCGGTTGTCCCCAAAATTGGGTTGAAATCCCTTAAAATTGGGTTGGATCCAACTGGGATTGGGTTGAAATCTTGAGAAATTGAGGTGGAACCATCTGGGGTTGAGGTGGAACGAACTTGGGTTGGGTTTGAGGGACACCAAAGTTTGGAATCCCACCAGGATCCTTCTGGAATTTGGGTTGAAATCCTCTGAAATTGGGTTGGATTCAATTGGGATTGAGGTGGAACCAACTTGGGTTGGGTTTGAGGGACAACAAAGTTTCAAATTTGGGTTGGATGTCTCCAAAATTGGGTTGGAACCAACTGGGATTGGGTTTGAGGGACACCAAATTTTGGATTTCCACCAGGAACCTTCTGGAATTGGGTTGGATCCAACTGGGATTGAGTTTGAAGGACACGAAATTTTGGAATCCCACCAAGAACATTCTGGAATTAGGGTTGGATCCAATGTGAATTGGGTTAAAATCCCCTGGAATTGGGTTGGAACCAACTGGGGTTGGGTTTGAGGGACACCAAATTTTGGAATCCCACCAGGAACCTTCTGGATTTGGGTTGGTTCCAACTGGTTAAAACCCCTGAAATCGGTTCAGAACCCTCCAAAACCACCTCAAACCCCCAAAACTTCTCCAAAACCTCCCGAATTTCCCCCAGAACCTTCCGGAACCTCCCGGAACGCGGTCCCCGCGCTCACCGCTGTCGGTCCTGGAGCTGTTGTAGGCCCTCATGGAGCTCTCGAGGTTCTGCTTGTCGATGGCGATGTTCTGCAGCGCGCCCTGCGCCTCGAAGGAGGCGAACTGCTGGAACTCGGGCAGGCGCCACACGGTCTCCTCGCGCTCCACGTGGAAAATCTCGTCGCCGTCGAAGTCGAACATGAACTCGGAGCTGTCGAACGGCGGCTCCAGCGACTTCTGGTAGAACTCGGTCTGGATGATGCTGTGCTGCACTGGAAAATTGGGGAAAAAATTGGGATTTTGGTTAAAATTTAAAAAAAATTAGAATTTAAATTCAAAATTGGAGATTTTTGATCAAAATCCCAGGAAAACAGCAAAAAATTCCCAGGAAAATTGGAGATTTCTACTCAAAATTCCAGGGAAAATTTTGGGAATTTCTGCTCAAAATCAAAATTTTCAAAAAATCCCAGGAAAATTAGGAAAAAATTCCCAGGGAAATTGGAGATTTCTACTTGAAATAAGGGAAACAAATCAGAATTTTTCACTCAAAATTCAAGGAAAATTGGGAATTTCTGCTCAAAATCCCAAGAAAATTACGAAAAATTTCCAGGGAAATTGGGGATTTCTACTCAAAATTCCAGGAAAATTTGGAGGATTTCCACTCAAAATCCTGGGAAATTCTGTTGAAAAACTTGGAGAAAATTGGAGATTTTTGACCAAAATCCCAGGAAAACTATGAAATATTCCCAGGGAAATTGGAGATTTCTACTCAAAATTCCAGGGAAAATTTTGGGAATTTCTGCTCAAAATCAAAATTTTTAAAAAATAGGGAAAATTCCATGAAAATTGGAGATTCCTGCTCAAAATCCTGGGAAAATTGGGACGTTCTGCTCAAAATCCCAGGAAAATTGCAAAAAAATTCCCAAGGAAATTGGAGATTTCTAGTTAAAATAAGGGAAACAAATCAGAATTTTTCACTCAAAATTCCAGGAAATTTGGGGATTTCTACTCAAAATCCCAGGAAAATTATGAAAAATTCACAGGGAAATTGGAGATTTCTACTCAAAATCCCAGGAAAATTATGAAAAATTCACAGGGAAATTGGAGATTTCTAGTTAAAATAAGAAAAAAAATCTGAATTTTTCACCCAAAATTCCAGGAAAATTTGGGATTTCTACTTAAAATGCAAAAAAAAAAAAAAAAAAAAAAAAAATCAGAATTTTCCACTCAAAATCCTGGGAAAATTGGGAATTTCTGCTCAAAATCCCAGGAAAATTACGAAAAATTCCCAGGGAATTGGAGATTTCTGATCAAAATTGCAGGAAAATTTGGGATTTTTTTTCTCAAAATCCCCCCAAAATGGGGGGAAATACCATGAAAATTGGGATTTCTTCTCGAAATCCCAGAAAATTGCAGATTTTCACTCAAAATTCCAGGAAAATTGGGAATTTCTACTCAAAATCCTGGGAAATTTTGACTTTTTGATCAAAATCCCAGAAAAATTGGGGATTTCTACTCAAAATCCACAGAAAAAAACGGAAATTATTTTTAAATCCCAGGAAATTTGGAGATTTCTACTCAAAATCCCCCCCAAAATTGGGAATTTCTCCCCAAATTCCACGGAAATTTGGGTTTGGGGGGAAAAATCCCAGGAAATTGGGATTTAGGCACCCCCAGAGACCCAAAATTGGGGGAAAAAAGGAAGTTTGGGCTCGGCCTGCCCCAAAAAACCTGGAAAAAGAGGAATTGGGAACTCTCAGTTCCTAAAATTTTGGGTACAGGGGGGTTTGGGCACTCCCAGATCCCCAAAATCCCGGGGACAAGGGGGTTTAGGAACTTCCAGAATCCAAAAATCCTGGAAAAAAAGAGATTTAGGCAATTCTAGACCTCCAAAATTTTAGAAATAAAGGGATTTAGGCACTTCCAGTTCCCAAAATTTTGTGTACAGGGGGGTTTGGGCACTCCCAGACTCCAAAAATCCTGGAAAAAAGGGGATTTAGGCAATTCTAGACCTCCAAAATTCTGGAAATAAAGGCATTTAGGCACTTCCAATCCCAAAAATCCTGGAAAAAGATGAATTGGGAACTCTCAGTTCCTAAAATTTTGGGTACAGGGGGGTCTGGCCACGCCCAGATCCCCAAAATCCCGGGGACAAGGGGGTTTAGGAACTTCCAGAGCCAAAAATCCTGGAAAAAAAGGGATTTAGGCAATTCTAGACCTCCAAAATTCTGGAAATAAAGGGATTTAGGCACTTCCAATCCCAAAAATCCTGGAAAAAGAGGAATTGGGAACTCTCAGTTCCCAAAATTTTGGGTACAGGGGGGTTTGGCCACGCCCAGATCCCCAAAATCCCGGGGACAAGGGGGTTTAGGCGCTTCCAGAGCCCCAAAAATCCCGGGAAAAGAGGATTTGGGAACTCCCAGATCCCCAAATTTTGGGTACAGGGGGGTTTTGGCACGCCCAGACCCCAAAATCCCGGGGACAAAGGGGGTTTAGGAACATCCAGACCCCAAAAATCCTGGAAAAAAAGGGATTTAGGCACTTCTGGACCTCCAGACTTCTGGAAATAAAGGGATTTAGGCACTTCCAGTTCCCAAAATTTTGGGTACAGGGGGGTTTGGCCACGCCCAGATCCCCAAAATCCCGGGGACAAGGGGGTTTAGGCACATCCAGACCCCCAAAATCCGGGAAAAATGGGATTTAGGCACTTCCAGATCCCCTAAATCTCGCGAAAAGAGGATTTAAGAACTCCCAGTTCCCCAAATTTTATGTACAGGGGGTTCTGGCCACGCCCAGTCCCCCCCCAAATCCCCACGACAAGGGGGTTTAGGCACATCCAGAGCCCGAAAATCCTCGGAAAAATGGATTTAGGCACTTCCAGATCCCTTAAATCAGAGAAAAAGAGGATTTCGGAAGACCAAGACCCCCCAAATTCTGTGTACAGGGGGTTTGGCCACGCCCAGATCCCCGAAATCTTTTGGACAGGGGGGTCTGGCCACGCCAAACCCCCCCAAAATCCCGGGACAAGGGGGTTTAGGAACATCCAGACCCCCAAAATCCTGGAAAAAGAGGAATTCAGCCACACCCAACCCCTGAAAATGGGGGGAAAAGGGGGAGAAAAAACCCGAAATAAACCCCCCAAAAAATAAAAAAAAAAATCCCAAAAATTCCCCCCAAAAAATCCCAAAAATTGGGATGGATGCCTTTAACCCCTTAATTCCCAAAAATACCCAAATTCCAGCGAACCCCAAATCCGGTACCCCCCCAAAACCCCACCTTGGACCCCGAAAATCGGGGGCAGGGTCAGGGCCAGCAGCGGCAGCAGCCGGGGGAGGCTCCGCGCTCCGTCCATGGCGCTCCGGGCACACCGGGCAGGGTCGGTGCCGCTCCCAGGAACGCGGATCCGAACTGGGGGCACCGGGATCGGGGGAGCAGCACCCCAAAAACCCCTCAGCCAATGGGCGTGGAGACTTTATGGCGCGTCATGTGTTGCCGGGAAGAGGGTTCAAAAATTGAGCTCCCTAAGAAATTCTGGCCAATCAGAAAAAGGAGCGGAAAGGAGTCATCAGTTGCTGGGGAGAGAGTCTGGAAATGGGGCTCCAAACGGCAATTGGTTCTCGCAGTGGAGCGCGGTTGGTTCGGGGCGGCGGTCGCTGGCCATGGGGCTCGGGGCGGCAGCCGGGGCCCTGCTGGTGGCACTGGGGGTGCTGGGAGCCCCCCGGGTGCGGGCGCGGAGCTCTCGGGTGAGCGGGGGGCGGGAGGCGCTGGGACAGCGGGGGAAAAGGGGGAAAAGGGGAGGGAAACCCTAAAAGTGAGGCCGAGAGGCGTTGTGAATTGGGGGATTTGTGGGAAAATTGGAACCCAAAAGTGATTTGGGGAGCGGCCGGAGGTGGGAGGGGAGAGGATGAGGAAGGGGAAATGGGGAAAGGGCGGCAAAGAGGAAGCGGCAGCGCGGGCAGGAGGGTCCCGTGGCGGCCGTGGGGCACAGGGGGTGCGGAGTGGGGATCCGGGGTGGGCCCCGGAGCTCTGGGGGTGCTGCTGGGGGGGTGTAGAGGCGGAACCCCTTGAGCTGTGTGCTGCACTCACAGGGGTGTTCCAGTTCATGCAAAAGACCGAGTGTCACTTCATTAACGGCACGGAGAAGGTGAGGCTCGTGGAGAGGGCCATCTACAACCGCCGGCAGTTCCTGGTGTTCGACAGCGACGTGGGGCGCTACGTGGGTGACACCCCCTTTGGGGTGTTGAACGCCAAGCACTTGAACCGCCACCCGGCTATCATGAGGTACATGCGGAGTCTGGCGGACACGTTCTGCAAGCGCAACTACGAGATGTTCCGCCCGTTCACCATAGAGCGCCGAGGTGAGCGCGGGACAGAGCGTGTCCCCTCGGGCCCTGCCCCGCCAATGAACCTGGAGCCCCTCGAAACCAGCCTGGGAATCGCCCCAGAGCCCTCAGCCCTCCTTGTGCCCATCCCCGGGGCTCCTTGTACCCCTCAGTGACCCCCCAGTCACTGCCAGTGCCCCCCCACGCGTCCGTTGCAGCGACGCGTAACGGTGACGCCACTCAGCCAATCAGAACTCGCAGTTAAAATGACTCACCTGTTGCCAGGCAGACCCGCAGCGCCGAGTGCCCCGCGCTGGACTCGGCCTCGCAGCGCCGCGCGCTTCGTTCCCAGTTCCTCCCAGTGCCACCAAAATCCCTCCCGGTGCCATTCCAGTCCCTCCAACACCATCTCCAATTCCTCCCCAGTCCCTCCCAGTCCATTTCCAGTCTGTTCCCAGTTCGTTCCCGGTTCACTCTCAGACCTCCACCATATCTACCAGTACACCCCCACCCCCTCCCACCTCACCCAGTGCCACTCAACTCCATCCCAGTCCCTCCCAGTCTATTCCCAGTCCCTCCCAAGCCCTTCCCTCTCTCTCCCAGTGCTCCCCAGCTGATCCCAGTCTGTGCCGTCTCTCTCTCTCCCAGTGCCCCAAACGTGTCCATCTCGCTGGTGCCCGCCTCGAGCTCCCAGCCCGGCCCCGGCCGCCTGCTCTGCTCCGTGATGGATTTCTACCCCGCTGCCATCCAGGTGAGGTGGTTCCAGGGCCAGCAGGAGCTGTCGGAGCACGTGGTGGCCACCGACGTGGTGGCCAACGGGGACTGGACCTACCAGCTGCTGGTGCTGCTGGAAACGCCGCCCCGGCGCGGGCTGAGCTACAGCTGCCAGGTGGAGCACGTCAGCCTGGAGCAGCCGCTGAGGCGGCACTGGGGTACGGGGGAGCCCCTGGGGGCGCTGGCAGAGGCGCTGGGCTGTGCTGGGAGGCACTGGGAGGGAGCTGGAGAGAGCCGGGCTGGGAGTGGGAGAGGGGCTGGGGGCTGGGCAAGGGCTGGGCAGGGGTTTGGGGGGTGCTGGGGAGGGTGGGATGGGGTTGGGGGGGTGCTGGTGGGCACTGGGAGGGAGTTTGGGGGTGCTGGGTGTGACTGGGAGGGAGTTTGGGGGCGCTGGGTGTGACTGGGAGGGAGTTTGGGGGCGCTGGGGGAAAACTGGGAGGGAGTTTGGGGGTCCTGGGGCGCTGGGGGGATTCTGGGAGGGGGCTGTGGGATGCCGAGAGGGACGGGAGGGGCTTTGGTGGCTCCTGTCGAGGCCCAAAAGGGATCGGGGGAGGTTTCAGGGGGTCCCGGCTGGGCCGGGGGCCACAGGGAGGGCGCTGGGAGGGGCTGGGGGTGTCGGTGAGAGGTTTTGGGGGCGCTGAGCCCTGCGGACCCCGCAGAGATGCCGCCGGACGCCGGCCGCAGCAAGATGCTGACGGGCATCGGGGGCTTGGTCTTGGGCTCGGTCTTCGTGGCGCTGGGGCTCGGCTTCTACGTGCGCAAGAAGGTGAGGGCGGGTGCCGGGGGCGGCGTGGCCGCCGTGGCGGAGCCCCGTGCGCGCTCCCGCCGGGGCCCCCGGCCCGGTGTCACCCCCTTTTCTCTGCCCACAGAGCTCCTGAGGCGGCGGCGGCCGCAGCCCCTCCCCGTGGGCTCGGGCCCGGCCGGGACCCCCCCGCTCCGTCCCCGCTCCGCTGATCCCGGGGGGGTCCCGTGTCCCCCCCAGCGCCGCTGGCGCTCTGCCCCCCCCCAGTGCCCGCTGCCGGCGCTCCCAATAAAGCTTCCCAGCTGGGCCCGGGGCCGTTTGTTGGGGGGCGCTGGGGAGGGGTCTGGGGGGGCGGGGGGCGATGGGACGGATTGGGGCAAAGGGAGGGGGAGAAAGGGTGGGGGCTGGGCCCGGGGGGAGCGGGAGGAGGAGGAGGAGGAGGAGGAGGAGGAGGAGGAAGAGCAGCAGCACCAGAACCCCGCGGTTTCCCCGCCCCCCCAGAGCTGCAGCGCCCCCGGCCCCGTCAGCATCGCCCCCTCCCCACATCCCGCAGTGAGCGCGGAGGGGGAGCTCAGCCCTTGTTAAAAATCTCTATTGAATTTAAAATAACTAATACTTTTTAATTTTAAAAGCATTTTATTAAACATCCGGATATAATAATAATAGTAATAATAGGAATAGCAATAGTAATAGTAATAATAATAACAATAATAATAATAATAATAGGACCAGCCATAGTAATAGCACTATTACTACTATTACTTATAATAATAATAATAAAAAAATATTTAAATTCTTATTGAATAATAAATTCTTATTAAAATATTTAAGCATTTAAAATATATTAATTTAGTAATTTCATAAGATTTATTTAGTAATAATTTTAATGTAATAACTAAATAATTTAGTAATTTTAAATAAATTTAATTTTATAATTTTACTATAATAATAATAACAACAATACTAATACTAATACTAATACTACTAATACTAATACTAATAATAATAATTCCATTTTAATAACTATAATAATAATTTATTTATGAATTTTATATTACTAAAATTTATTTAATATATGAAAACATGTCTATTATTTACATTTATATAATCTCTAAATAATTTTAATAGCATTTAATAATTCCCTTGGCCCCTTGTTAATGACATTGTGTTTCTGTCCCGCTCCCTCCTCACGGCCGCGTTCCCTGACGGTTCCTGGGGGATCTCAGAGTGCAAAACCCGACACGGCCCGGGGGGTTTGCAGTGATAAATCCAAACAAATGCAAATTTATTGAAACAACCGCAGCAAAACGCGCTGGGGAGGAATTGGGGAAAAAAAGGGAAAATAAGGAGAAGAGGGAGGGAGAGAAAAGAAAATGTAGAACAGCGAAATCCTTCGGTGTGCAGCCCATGGAGTTCACCAGGTCCCGTCCGGGGAGATTTTGGGCACCCCGACCCCTCAAAATCCCGGGCACAAGGGGGTTTAGGAACATCCAGAGCCCCAAAATCCTGGGAAAAGAGGAATTGGGAATTTTCAGTTCCCCAAATTTTGTGTACAGGGGGGTTTGGGCACTCGCAGCCCAACCAAATTTGAGTACAGGGGGGTTTGAACATTCCCAGATCTCCAAAATCCCGGGGACAAGGAGGTTTAGGAACATTCAGAACCTATAAATTTTGGAAAAAAGTGGATTTAAGCTCTTCCAGTTCCCAAAATTTTGTGTACCGGGGGGTTTGAGCACTCCCAGCCCCCCAAAATTTTGGGTACAGGGGGTTTGGGCTCTCCCAGATCCCAAAATCCCAGGTACGAGGGGGTTTAGGAACATCCAGAGCCCCAAAATCCTGGGAAAAGCGGATTTGGGAACATTGAGTTGCCCAAATTGTGGGTACAGGGAGTTTAGGCACTCCCAGACTACAAAAATCCTGGAAAAAAACGGATTTAGGCACTTCCAGAGACCCAAAAATCCTGGGAAAAAAGGGATTTAGGCACTTCCATTTCACCAAATTTTGGGTACAAGGGGGTTTGAGCACTCCCAGATCCCCAAAATCCCGGGGACAAGGGGGTTTGGGCGCTTCCAGAGCACCGAAACTCCGGGAAAAGAGGATGTGAGAAAACCCAGTTCCACAAATTTTGTGTACAGGCGGGTTTGGACATTCCCAGCCCCCCCAAAATTTTGGGTACAGAGGGGTTTGAGCGCTCCCAGATCCCCAAAATCCCGGGGACAGGCGGGTTTGGGCACTTACATACCCCCGAAATCGGGAAAAAAAGAGGATCTGGGAACGCTTAGTTCTCAAAATTTCGGGTACAGGGGGGTTTGAGCACTCCCAGATCCCCCCAAATTTTGTGTACAGGGGGGTTTGAGCACTCCCAGATCCCCAAAATCCCTGGGACGAGGGGGTTAAGGAACATCCAGACCCCCAAAATCCCCGGGAAAAGCGGATTTGGGAACATTGAGTTCCTAAAATTTTGTGTACAGGGGGGTTTAAGTCGCTCCCAGACACCCCAAATTTTGGGTACAGGGGGGTCTGGCCACGCCAAACCGCCCAAAATCCCTTGGACAAGGGGATTTAGGCACTTCCAGAGACCCAACATCATGGAAAAAGACGAATTCGACCACACCCAACCCCCTACAACCGTGAAAAGAGGGCGAAAAACCACGAACCCCCCCCCGCCAAAATCCCGAAAAATAACTCAAAAAAATCACCCCAAAAACTCCCAAAAATTGCAAAAAATTTGGATTGATCCCTTTGACCCCTTAATTCCCAGAATTCCCCAAATTCCAAAGAACTCCAAATCCGTGAGACCCCTCCCAAAACCTCACATTCGACCCCCAGAATTGAGAGTCAGGGCCAGCAGCGGCAGCAGCCGGGGGAGGCTCCGCGCTCCGTCCGTGGCGCTCCGGGCACACCGGGCAGGGTCGGTGCCGCTCCCAGGAACGCGGATCCGAACTGGGGGCACTGGGAACGGGGGAGCAGCACCCCAAAAAGCGCTCAGCCAATGGGAGAGCGGAGTTTAATAAGGCCGAGTAGAGGGTGTTGGCGGCTAGAGGGTTAATAAATTGAGCTCGCTAAGAAATTCTGGCGAATCAGAAAAAGGAGCGGCAATGACTCATCAGTTGCTGGGTAGAGGGTCTGGAAATCGGGCTCCAAACTCACCGGCCAATTAGAGAGCGCAAAAATCACTTCGGCCAATTAAAGTGAAGCAAAAAAAAACCCCAACCAATGAAAGCGCAGCCAAAAACCACGCCCGACCAATCAGGGAGCGCGTCCCTCATGACCCCGCGCCGCTCCGGGCTGGTTCCCGCAGTGGAGCGCGGTTGGTTCGGGGCGGCGGTCGCTGGCCATGGGGCTCGGGGCGGCAGCCGGGGCCCTGCTGGTGGCACTGGGGGTGCTGGGAGCCCCCCCGGGTGCGGGCGCGGAGCTCTCGGGTGAGCGGGGGGCGGGAGGCGCTGGGCCAGGGCGGGAGAAGGGGGAAAAGGGGGCGAAGGGGGGAGCCCGGAATGGAGGGGGAGGAGGAGGGGACCCCCCAAAGGGAGAGCGGGAGGGGCTGAGGGGTGGGGGAGGGGAGGGAGGGGTGGGAGAGGGTGGGGAAGGGGGAAAAGGGGAGGGGGGACCCCAAACTGAGCGGGAGGGGGGCTGAGGATTGGGGAATTAGTTGAAAAATGGGGAAATGGGAGCCCAAAAGTGATTGGGGAGCGGGCGGAGGTGGAGGGGAGAGGATGAGGAAGGGAAATGGGGGAAGGGCGGCAAAGAGGAAGCGGCAGCGCGGGCAGGAGGGTCCCGTGGCGGCCGTGGGGCACAGGGGGTGCGGAGTGGGGATCCGGGGTGGGCCCGGAGCTCTGGGGGTGCTGCTGGGGGTGCTGGGGGGGCACCGCTGAGCTGTGTGTGCTGCACTCACAGGGGTGCTCCAGTTCCTGGGAAAGGCCGAGTGTCACTTCATTAACGGCACTGAGAAGGTGAGGTACGTGGAGAGGCAAATCTACAACCGGCAGCTGGATGTGATGTTCGACAGCGACGTGGGGCACTTCGTGGGGTTCACCCCCTATGGGGAGAAACTGGCCCAGCACTGGAACAGCAACCCGGCCATACTGGAGTACAGACGGGCTGCGGTGGACACGTACTGCCGGCACAACTACCCGATTGTTGCCCCGTTCACCGTGGAGCGCCGAGGTGAGCGCGGGGCAGAGCGTGTCCCCTCGGGCCCTGCCCTGCCAGCTACCATCCCAGTCAATCCCAGTCCCTACCAGTCCCTTCCAGAACATTCCCAGACCCTCCCAGTCCATTTCCAATCTATTCCCAGTACATTCCCATTCCATTACCTGTCAATCCCATTCTATTCCCACTCCATTCCCAGTCCATCCCAGGCCTTCCAAGTATATTCCCAGTGCCTCCCAGTCCTTCCCAGTCCATTTCTAGCCCCTCCCAGTCCATCACAGTCCATCTCAGTCCATTCCCAGTACATTCCCAGCTCACTCTCAGACCTCCACCCTCTCTCCCAGTACTCCTCATCCCCTCCCACCTCTCTCAGCGCCATCCCAGTTTCCCATAGCCTATTCCCAATTCATCCCAGTCACTCCCAGCCCCGCCTTGTCTCATCCCAGTGCCATCCCACTCATACTCACCCCATTCCCAGTCCATTCCCCATCCCTCCCAGTTCATTCCCAGTGCCTCCCAGTCCCTCCAAGTGTATTACCAGTCCATCAAGTCCATCCTAGTAACTCCCATTCCATTTCCAGTCAGCCCCAGTCCCTCCCAGTGCCCCTCCCCCGCACGTCCATTTCAGCGACGCGTAAAACCGACGCTTCTCAGCCAATCAGATCGCGTCTGCCAGATGACTCACCTGTTGCCAGGCAGATCCGCAGCGCCGAGTGCCCCGCGCTGGACTCGGCCTCCCAGCGGCGCGCGCTTCATTCCCAGTTCCTCCCAGTGCCACCAAAATCCCTCCCAGTGCCATCCCAGTCCCTCCCAGACCATCTCCAATTCTTCCCCAGTCCCTCCCAGTCCGTTTCCAGTCTCTTCCCAGTTCATGCCCAGTTCACTCTCAGGCCTCACAATCTCTTCCAGTCTATCCCCAGTCCCTCCCAGTCCTCCCCAGTCCCACCCACACCCCACAAATCAATTCCCAGTCTATTCCCAGTTCATTTCCAGACCTCCACCCTCTGTCCCAATACCCCCCATTCCATCCTATCTCAGTACCACCCGAGTCTGTCCCAGTCTATTCCCAGTGCCTCCCAGTACATTGCCATACCATCCCAGTGCCTCCCAATTCTATTCCCAGTCCTTCCAACTCCCTCCAAGCCAATTCCCCGTTGATTTCCAGTTCATTCCCAGTTCATTGCAAGACCACCATGCTCCCTCCCAGTGCCTCCCATCCCCACTCATCTCTACCAATCCCTCCCAATCCAACCTTGTCCATTCCCAATCAATCCCAGTCCATCCCCAGTCTATCCCAGTAGATTTCCAGCCCCTATCCGTCAATTAAAAGTAAAACCCAAGCCTGTTCAGGGCCCAGCCCAATCCATCGCAGTCCATACCACTCCATTCCCATTCCATTCCCAGTTCCTACAAGTCCATTCCCAGTCCCTCCCAGTCCATCTCAGTCCCATCCCAGCCCTCCCCTTCTCTCTCCCAGTGCCCCCCAGCTGATCCCAGTGTGTCCCCGCTCTCTCTCTCTCTCTCTCTGTCTCTCCCAGTGCCCCCCAGCGTGTCCATCTCGCTGGTGCCCGCCTCGAGCTCCCAGCCCGGCCCCGGCCGCCTGCTCTGCTCCGTGATGGATTTCTACCCCGCTGCCATCCAGGTGAGGTGGTTCCAGGGCCAGCAGGAGCTGTCGGAGCACGTGGTGGCCACCGACGTGGTGGCCAACGGGGACTGGACCTACCAGCTGCTGGTGCTGCTGGAAACGCCGCCCCGGCGCGGGCTGAGCTACAGCTGCCAGGTGGAGCACGTCAGCCTGGAGCAGCCGCTGAGGCGGCACTGGGGTACGGGGGAGCCCCTGGGGGCGCTGGCAGAGGCGCTGGGCTGTGCTGGGAGGCACTGGGAGGGAGCTGGACAGAGCCGGGCTGGGAGTGGGAGAGGGGCTGGGGGCTGGGCAAGGGCTGGGCAGGGGTTTGGGGGGTGCTGGGGAGGGTGGGATGGGGTTGGGGGGGGTGCTGGGTGTGACTGGGAGGGAGTTTGGGGGTGCTGGGTGTGACTGGGAGGGAGTTTGGGGGCGCTGGGTGTGACTGGGAGGGAGTTTGGGGGTCCTGGGGCGCTGGGGGCAACTGGGAGGGGGCTGTGGGATGCCGAGAGGGACGGGAAGGGCTTTGGTGGCTCCTGGTGAGGCCCAAAAGGGATCGGGGGGAGGTTTCAGGGGGTCCCGGCTGGGCCGGGGGCCACAGGGAGGGCGCTGGGAGGGGCTGGGGGTGTCGCCGAGAGGTTTTGGGGGCGCTGAGCCCTGCGGACCCCGCAGAGATGCCGCCGGACGCCGGCCGCAGCAAGATGCTGACGGGCATCGGGGGCTTGGTCTTGGGCTCGGTCTTCCTGGCGCTGGGGCTCGGCTTCTACGTGCGCAAGAAGGTGAGGGCGGGTGCCGGGGGCGGCGTGGCCGCCGTGGCGGAGCCCCGTGCGCGCTCCCGCCGGGGCCCCCGGCCCGGTGTCACCCCCTTTTCTCTGCCCGCAGAGCTCCTGAGGCGGCGGCGGCCGCAGCCCCTCCCCGTGGGCTCGGGCCCGGCCGGGACCCCCCGCTCCGTCCCCGCTCCGCTGATCCCGGGGGGGTCCCGTGTCCCCCCCAGCGCCGCTGGCGCTCTGTCCCCGCCCAGTGCCCGCTGCCGGCGCTCCCAATAAAGCTTCCCAGCTGGGCCCGGGGCCGTTTGTTGGGGGGCGCTGGGGAGGGCTCTGGGGGGGCGGGGGGCGATGGGACGGATTGGGGCAAAGGGAGGGGGAGAAAGGGTGGGGGCTGGGCCCGGGGGGGAGCGGGAGGAGCAGGAGGAGGAGGAGGAAGAAGATGAGGAAGGATCGAGGGACGAGGATGAGACGAGGGGAAGTAGGCGGGATTAGGAAGGGGGAGGAGCGGGAGGAGCGATGGAATCGGGGGAGGAGAGGCGAGAGGAAGTGGAGGGGGAGATGAAGAAGAGGCTCAGCAGCAAGAGAAGCAGCGGGAATCCTCCAGCCTTCATCCCGGTGCACGGGGGAAGCCAGGAAGATGTGGAACGCCATGGCCATGTGTGTTCCCAACACGGGGGGCTCTGACCCCGGGGTTCACCCCAGATTATCGAGCGCCGATCCTCCCTCGGCGGATGGAGCAGGAGCCGCGCACGGAGCTGTTCCCGCACCGGGGCACGGCGGCATCCGCGGGCAGGGACCCCTCCCTCGTCCTCATCCATCCCTCTTCCGGGGGGCGATCGGCCACGGGCTCTGCCCGGCAACTGATGAGGCAATCAAACGCTCTGAGCTCTGATTGGCTGCGCCACATCCTGCCTGCGCTGCCATTGGCTGAAGCATTTCCGGGCCGCTGTGGCCCCGGGTTGGGGTTTTTGGGGAGGGGGAACCTTGGGGGGGGATGGTTTGCTGGGGGCGGGATAGAGAGGGGCGGGCTGTGCTGGGCCAGCCAATCAGAGCCGCTGATTTCACATTTATCCAAAATTTTTCGGGATCGAATCTCTTTCACTGGTTTCTGCTCGCATCCATTTGTCACGCTCTCCTTTAGAAACTCAATTTTTTTTGACAAGGGGTAAGGGAAATTAATAGGTATTATTAATATTATATATTAAATTAATACTTTTAAGATGTGGGGACATTTTCATATATTAAAGGAATAATATTACGATAAATAACATTAAAATTTTTTGGTATAATAAATTATTGAAAGATTCCTAACAAGGGCGGACCTCCACCTCTCCGCTCACTGCGGGATGTGGGGAGGGGGCGATGCTGACGGGGCCGGGGGGGGCTGCGGCTCTGCCGTGGGCGTGGAAGCCGCGGGGTTCTGGTGGTGCTGCTCGTCCTCCTTCTCCTCCTCTTCTCTATTTTCCGGTTCCTCCGAATCCCGGCTCCTCCTCCTCTCTCCGGCCCTTCCCCCGTCCCGTCCTCCTCCTCCTCCTCCTCCCGCTCCCCCCGGGCCCAGCCCTCACCCTTTCTCCCCCTCCCTTTGCCCCAATCCGTCCCATCGCCCCCCGCCCCCCCAGAGCCCTCCCCAGCGCCCCCCAACAAACGGCCCCGGGCCCAGCTGGGAAGCTTTATTGGGAGCGCCGGCAGCGGGCACTGGGCGGGGGCAGAGCGCCAGCGGCGCTGGGGGGGACACGGGACCCCCCCGGGATCAGCGGAGCGGGGACGGAGCGGGGGGTCCCGGCCGGGCCCGAGCCCACGGGGAGGGGCTGCGGCCGCCGCCGCCTCAGGAGCTCTGTGGGCAGAGAAAAGGGGGTGACACCGGGCCGGGGGCCCCGGCGGGAGCGCGCACGGGGCTCCGCCACGGCGGCCACGCCGCCCCCGGCACCCGCCCTCACCTTCTTGCGCACGTAGAAGCCGAGCCCCAGCGCCAGGAAGACCGAGCCCAAGACCAAGCCCCCGATGCCCGTCAGCATCTTGCTGCGGCCGGCGTCCGGCGGCATCTCTGGGGGGTCCGCAGGGCTCAGCGCCCCCAAAACCTCTCGGCGACGCCCCCAGCCCCTCCCAGCGCCCTCCTTGTGGCCCCCGCCCCAGCCGGGACCCCCTGAAACCTCCCCCGATCCCTTTTGGGCCTCGACAGGAGCCACCAAAGCCCCTCCCGTCCCTCTCGGCATCCCACAGCCCCGTCCAAGGTGCCCCCCAGCGCCCCAGGACCCCCAAACTCCCTCCCAGTCACACCCAGCGCCCCCAAACTCCCTCCCAGTCACACCCAGCGCCCCCAAACTCCCTCCCAGTCACACCCGGCACCCCCAAACTCCCTCCCAGTCACACCCAGCGCCCCCAAACTCCCTCCCAGTCACACCCAGCGCCCCCAAACTCCCTCCCAGTGCCCACCAGCAACCCCCCAACCCCATCCCACCCTCCCCAGCATCCCCCAAACCCCTGCCAAGCCCTTGCCCAGCCCCCAGCCCCTCTCCCACTCCCAGCCCGGCTCTCTCCAGCTCCCTCCCAGTGCCTCCCAGCACAGCCCAGCGCCTCTGCCAGCGCCCCCAGGGGCTCCCCCGTACCCCAGTGCCGCCTCAGCGGCTGCTCCAGGCTGACGTGCTCCACCTGGCAGCTGTAGCTCAGCCCGCGCCGGGGCGGCGTTTCCAGCAGCACCAGCAGCTGGTAGGTCCAGTCCCCGTTGGCCACCACGTCGGTGGCCACCACGTGCTCCGACAGCTCCTGCTGGCCCTGGAACCACCTCACCTGGATGGCAGCGGGGTAGAAATCCATCACGGAGCAGAGCAGGCGGCCGGGGCCGGGCTGGGAGCTCGAGGCGGGCACCAGCGAGATGGACACGCTGGGGGGCACTGGCAGAGACAGAGAGAGAGAGAGAGAGAGAGAGCGGGGACACACTGGGATCAGCTGGGGGGCACTGGGAGAGAGAGGGGAGGGATGGGCTGGGGAAGGACTGGGGGGGACTGGGACGGACTGGGAAGGAACCGAGAGGGACTGGGAATGGAATGGGAAGGATTTGGAGGAAATGGGAATGGAATGGGGGTGAGTGGGAATGGACTGGGAATGGACTGGTGGCACTGGGAGGAACTGGGAATGGAGTGGTAGGAACTGGGATGGATCGGGCTGGACCAGGAATGGACTGGGGGGTGACTTGAAATTGCCTGAGAGAGGCTGGGAATCTACTGGGGTGGACTGGGGATGGACTGGGATGGACTCTGGATAGAAAGGTGTGGACTGGATTGAACTGGAAATGGATTGGGACGGACTGGTGTGGATTGGGAAGGTCTGGGAGAGGTGAGTGTGGATGGGGTTCACTGGGAGTGAGCATGGACTTCTGGGAATTAACTGGGAATGAACAGGAAATCAACTGGGAATTGGCTTTGAAGGAGTTGGAAGGACTGGGAATAGCATTGGGAGGGACTGGGATGGACTGGGAATAGACTGGGATAGACTTGGGTGGTACTGAGAGAAGTGGGAGGGGATGGGGGGTACTGAGACAGAGGGTGGAGGTCTGAAAATAAAAAGGGAATCAATGGGAATAGATTGGGAATAGATTTGGAGGGTCTGAATGAGACTGGGAGGGACTGGGAATGAACTGGGGTGGACTGGGAGGGAGTGGGATTTATTGGGTTGGCACTGAGAGAAATGGGACGGAATGGGGGGAACTGGAAGAGAAGGTGGAAGTCTAAGAAGAACTGGGAACAGACTTGAAACGGACTGGGAGGGACTGGGGAGGAATTGGAGATGGTCTGGGAGGGACTGGGATGGCACTGGGAGGGATCTTGGTGGCACTGGGAGGAACAGGGAATGAAGCGCGCGCCGCTGGGGGCCGAGTCCAGCGCGGGGCACTCGGCGCTGCGGATCTGCCTGGCAACAGGTGAGTCATCAGAGAGGCGCGATCTGATTGGGTGAAAAGCGTCAGCTTCACGTGTCGCTGAAATGGACGCGCGAGGGGGCACTGGGAGGGACTGGGGCTGACTGGAATGGACTGGGATCGAATGGAAACGGTCTGGGATGGACTGGGGTGGACTTGATGGACTGGGAATACACTTGGAGAGACTGGGAGGCACTGGGAATGAACTGGGAAGGATGGGAATGGGCTGGCAATGGGTTGAATATGAGTGGATGGCACAGGGTTGGACTGGGAATGAACGGGGATATACTGGGAAAGGACTAGGAGAGACTGGGATGGACTGGGAATAGACTGGGAGGAACTGGGTTGGCACTGAGAGTGGTGGGAGGGGATGGGGGTTACTGTGAGAGTGAGTGGAGATATGAGATTTAACTGGGATTGAACTGGGAACTGACTGGGAATTTAGTTGGAGGGGCTCGGAGGGATATGGACAGACTGGAAGGAACTGGGAAGGACTGGAGTGGCACTGACAAAGGCGGCAGGGGCGTTCAGCACTGGGACAGAGCGAGGAAGTCGGAGAGTGAACTGGGAATGGAATTGATATGGACTAGGAAGAAACTGGGAAAGACTCGGAGGGACTGGGATGGGATGTGAATGGATTAGGATGAACTGGGAATGGACTGGGAGGGAGTAGGAAAGGACTGGAGGGATCGGGAGAGAGTGGGATAGACTGGGATGGAATGGGAATGGCCAGGGAATGGACTGGGATGGTCTTGGAGGGGAATGGGAATGGACTGGGAAGGTCTGGGAATATACTGGAAGGGACTGGTAGGGACTGGGATTGACTGGGATGGTCACTGGCAGGGCAGGGCCCGAGGGGACACGCTCTGCCCCGTGCTCACCTCGGCGCTCCGTGATGAACGGGCGGGACACCTCGTAGTTGTGCCGGCAGTACGTGTCCACCGCAGCGCGGATGTCCTCCATTTTGGCCGGGTTGCTGTTCCAGTGCTTGGCATTCCTCTCCCCAAAGGGGGTGAACCCCACGAAGTGCCCCACGTCGCTGTCAAACATCACATCCTGCACCCGGTTGTAGATGTACCTCTCCACGTACCTCACCTTCTCCGTGCCGTTAATGAAGTAACACTCGAACTTTAACATCTCCAGGAACACCCCTGTGAGTGCAGCACACAGCTCAGCGGTGCCCCCCAGCACCCCCAGCAGCACCTCCAGAGCTCCGGGCCCACCCCGGATCCCCACTCCGCACCCCCTGTGCCCCACGGCCGCCATGGAACCCTCCTGCCCGCGCTGCCGCTTCCTCTTTGCCGCCCCTTCCCCCATTTCCCCTTCCTCATCCTCTCCCCTCCCACCTCCGCCCGCTCCCCAATCACTTTTGGGCTCCCATTTCCCCATTTTTCACCCTGTCACACCAAATTCCCACCAGTTTTTTACCATCCCGAGCCCCCTCGGGCTCGGTTTTGGAGTCCCCCCTTCGCCCCCTTTTCCCCCTTCTCCCGCCCTGGCCCAGCGCCTCCCGCCCCCCGCTCACCCGAGAGCTCCGCGCCCGCACCCGGGGGGGCTCCCAGCACCCCCAGTGCCACCAGCAGGGCCCCGGCTGCCGCCCCGAGCCCCATGGCCAGCGACCGCCGCCCCGAACCAACCGCGCTCCACTGCGGGAACCAGCCCGGAGCGGCGCGGGGTCATGAGGGACGCGCTCCCTGATTGGTCGGGCGTGGTTTTTGGCAGCGCTTTCATTGGTTGGGGTTTTTTTTGGCCTCTCTTTAATTGGCCGAAGTGATTTTTGCGCTCTCTAATTGGCCGGTTCGTTTGGAGCCCGATTTCCAGACCCTCTACCCAGCAACTGATGACTCATTTCCGCTCCTTTTTCTGATTCGCCAGAATTTCTGAGGGAGCTCAATTTATTAACCCTCTACCCGCCAACACCCTCCGCCCGGCCGCATTAAACTCCGCTCTCCCATTGGCTGAGAGCTTTTTGGGGTGCTGCTCCCCCGTTCCCGGTGCCCCCAGTTCGGATCCGCGTTCCTGGGAGCGGCACCGACCCTGCCCGGTGTGCCCGGAGCGCCACGGACGGAGCGCGGAGCCTCCCCCGGCTGCTGCCGCTGCTGGCCCTGACCCTGACCCCGATTCTGGGGATCCATAGGGGGTTTGGGAGGTGGGTCCCGGATTTGGGCTTGGCTGGAATTTTCTGTTCGGATCTCGTTGTTCAGCATAGCTTTAGAAATACAATTATATTAAAAATGGAGTCAAGAAAATTGCTTACTACTATTTAAAATATACTAAAATTATGGAAACCTAAACTCTATTATGCTAACTTTTCTTATAATACTAACTTCTTTATTTATGTCTTCTTTTAAATTTTTAAATTATTAACTAAAATTAATCCCGTTCGGGTCGTCCTCTTCCGGCTGCTCCTCTTCCTCTCTCCTTCCTCTTCCGCTTGCTCCTCCTCCTTTCTCCCTCCGCTTGCTCCTTTTCTCGGTCCCTCCTCCTCCTCCTCCTCCTCCCGCTCCCCCCGGGCCCAGCCCCCACCCTTTCTCCCCCTCCCTTTGCCCCAATCCGTCCCATCGCCCCCCGCCCCCCCAGACCCCTCCCCAGCGCCCCCCAACAAACGGCCCCGGGCCCAGCTGGGAAGCTTTATTGGGAGCGCCGGCAGCGGGCACTGGGCGGGGGCAGAGCGCCAGCGGCGCTGGGGGGGACACGGGACCCCCCCGGGATCAGCGGAGCGGGGACGGAGCGGGGGGTCCCGGCCGGGCCCGAGCCCACGGGGAGGGGCTGCGGCCGCCGCCGCCTCAGGAGCTCTGTGGGCAGAGAAAAGGGGGTGACACCGGGCCGGGGGCCCCGGCGGGAGCGCGCACGGGGCTCCGCCACGGCGGCCACGCCGCCCCCGGCACCCGCCCTCACCTTCTTGCGCACGTAGAAGCCGAGCCCCAGCGCCACGAAGACCGAGCCCAAGACCAAGCCCCCGATGCCCGTCAGCATCTTGCTGCGGCCGGCGTCCGGCGGCATCTCTGCGGGGTCCGCAGGGCTCAGCGCCACCAAAACCTCTCGGCGACACCCCCAGCCCCTCCCGGCGCCCTCCCTGTGGCCCCCGGCCCAGCCGGGACCCCCTGAAACCTCCCCCCGATCCCTTTTGGGCCTCGACAGGAGCCACCAAAGCCCCTCCCGTCCCTCTCGGCATCCCACAGCCCCCTCCCAGTTGCCCCCCAGCGCCCCAGGACCCCAAAACTCCCTCCCAGTCACACCCAGCGCCCCCAAACTCCCTCCCAGTCACACCCAGCGCCCCCAAACTCCCTCCCAGTGCCCACCAGCACCCCCAAACTCCCTCCCAGTCACACCCAGCGCCCCCAAACTCCCTCCCAGTCACACCCAGCACCCCCAAACTCCCTCTCAGTCACACCCAGCGCCCCCAAACTCCCTCCCAGTGCCCACCAGCACCCCCCCAACCCCATCCCACCCTCCCCAGCATCCCCCAAACCCCTGCCCAGCCCTTGCCCAGCCCCCAGCCCCTCTCCCACTCCCAGCCCGGCTCTCTCCAGCTCCCTCCCAGTGCCTCCCAGCACAGCCCAGCGCCTCTGCCAGCGCCCCCAGGGGCTCCCCCGTACCCCAGTGCCGCCTCAGCGGCTGCTCCAGGCTGACGTGCTCCACCTGGCAGCTGTAGCTCAGCCCGCGCCGGGGCGGCGTTTCCAGCAGCACCAGCAGCTGGTAGGTCCAGTCCCCGTTGGCCACCACGTCGGTGGCCACCACGTGCTCCGACAGCTCCTGCTGGCCCTGGAACCACCTCACCTGGATGGCAGCGGGGTAGAAATCCATCACGGAGCAGAGCAGGCGGCCGGGGCCGGGCTGGGAGCTCGAGGCGGGCACCAGCGAGATGGACACGCTGGGGGGCACTGGCAGAGACAGAGAGAGAGAGAGAGAGAGAGCGGGGACACACTGGGATCAACTGGGGGGCACTGGGAGAGAGAGGGGAGGGCTGGGGTGTGGAGGGCCTGGGAATGGACTGGGAGGGACTGGGAATGGAGTGGGAGGGACTGGGAATGGAATGGGAGGGGCAGGGGTGGCACTGAGAAAGGTGAGAGGAGATTGGAGGGGCACTGGGAAAGATGGTGAAGGTCTGGGAGTGAATTGGGAATAGACTGGGAATAGATTTCGAGGGTCTGGATGAGACTGGGATGGACTTGGAGGGATTGGGAATGAATTGAGGTGGGCTGGGGAGGGACTGGTAATGGACTGGGAGGGACTGGGTGATGCTGGGAACGAGTGAGAATGAACTGGCAGGGACTGGGAAGGGACTGGGGATGGAGTAGGATGGATTGGGGATGGACTGGTGTGGACTGGGATGAACTGGGAATGGATTGGGATGGACAGGTGTGGATTGGGATGGTCTGGGAGAGGTGAATGTCGATGGGGAGAACTGGGAGTGAGCATGGACTTCTGGGAATGAACTGGGACTTCGTTTGGAGGGAGTTGGAAGGACTGGGAATAGCATTGGGAGGGACTGAGATGCACAGGGAATATACTGGGAGGCACTGGGAATAGACTGGGACAGACTTGGGCGGTACTGTGAGAACTGGGAGGGGATGGGGGGTACTGGGACAGAAGGTGGAGGTCTGGAAATAAATTTGGAATGAACTGGGAATAGACTGGGAATTGATTTGGAGTGTCTGGATGAGACTGGGAGGGACTGGGAATGAGCTGGGGTGGACTGGGAGGGACTGGGATTTATTTGGTTGGCACTGAGAGAGATGGGAGGGAATGGGGGGAACTGGGAGGGAGGGTGGAGGTCTGAGAGTGAACTGGGAATGAACTGGGAACAGACTGGAAATGGACTGGGAGGGACTGAGGAGGAATTGCAGATGGTCTGGGAGGGACTGGAATGGCACTGGGAGGGATTTTGGTGGCACTGGGAGGAACTGGGAATGAAGCGCGCGGTACTGGGAGGCCGAGTCCAGCGCGGGGCACTCGGCGCTGCGGGTCTGCCTGGCAACAGGTGAGTCATGGGAAAGACCAGATCTGATTGGCTAGGAAGCCTCAGCTTCACGCGTCGCTGAAATGGACGCGAGGGGGGGCACTGGGAGGGACTGGGGCTGACAGGAAATAGACTGGGATGGACTGGGGTGGACTTGATGGACTGGGAATACACTTGGAGGGACTGGGAGGCACTGGGAATGAACTGGGAGGGATTGGAATGGGATGGGAATGGGCTGGATATGAGTGGGATGGCACAGGGTTGGACTGGGAATGAACGGGGATGGATTGGGAAAGGACTCGGAGCGACTGGGATGGACTGGGAATAGACTGAGAGGAACTGGGTTAGCACTGACAGTGGTCGGAGGCCATGGGTGTTACTGGGAGAGCAGGTGGAGGTCTGAAAGTAAACTGGGAATGGAGTGGGAATAGACTGGGAATGAGTTGAAGGGGCTGGGTGGGAGCAGGATGGACTGGGAGGCACTGGGAATGGCCTGGAGTGGTACTGAGAAAGATGGAAGGGGAACTTGGCACTGGGAGAGAGGTTGGAAGTCAGAGAGTGAAATGGGAATGAAATGGGAATAGATTGAGAGGGACTGGGATGGACTGGAAGGGACTGGGAGGGATTCAAGAAGGACTTGGGATGGATTGGGACAAACTGGAAATGGAGTGGGAGGGACTAGGAATAGACTGGAAGGATTGGGATGGACTGAGAGGGACTGGGAGAGACTGGGAGAGAGAGGTATAGACTAGGATGAATTGAAAATGCAGTGGGAATGGACTGGGAGGGTCTGGGAATATACTGGAAGGGACTGGTAGGGACTGGGAGTGACTGGGATGGTCACTGGCAGGGCAGGGCCCGAGGGGACACGCTCTGCCCCGCGCTCACCTCGGCGCTCCACACTGAACGGGGCATCAAGCTCGTAGTTGTGCCGGCAGACCGTGTCCACCTCAGCCCGTCTGCCTTCCAGTATGGCCGGGTTGCTGTTCCAGTACTGGGCCTGTTTCTCCCCAAAGGGGGTAAACCCCACGAAGTGCCCCACGTCGCTGTCGAACATCAGGTGCTGCACCCGGTTGTAGACGCACCTCTGCACCAACCTCACCTTCTCCGTGCCGTTAATGAAGTGACACTCGTACTGTACCAGCTCCTGGAACACCCCTGTGAGTGCGGGACACAGCTCAGCAGTGCCCCCCCAGCACCCCCAGCAGCACCCCCAGAGCTCCGGGCCCACCCCGGATCCCCACTCCGCACCCCCTGTGCCCCACGGCCGCCACGGGACCCTCCTGCCCGCGCTGCCGCTTCCTCTTTGCCGCCCTTCCCCCATTTCCCCTTCCTCATCCTCTCCCCTCCCACCTCCGCCCGCTCCCCAAATCACTTTTGGGCTCCCATTTCCCCATTTCCCCACTAATCCCCCAATCCCCAGCCCCCTCCCGCTCAGTTTTGGGGTCCCCCCTCCCCTTTTCCCCCCTTCCCCACCCCTCCCTCCCCTCCCCCACCCCTCAGCCCCTCCCGCTCTCCCTTTGGGGGGTCCCCTCCTCCTCCCCCTCCATTCCGGGCTCCCCCCTTCGCCCCCTTTTCCCCCTTCTCCCGCCCTGGCCCAGCGCCTCCCGCCCCCCGCTCACCCGAGAGCTCCGCGCCCGCACCCGGGGGGGCTCCCAGCACCCCCAGTGCCACCAGCAGGGCCCCGGCTGCCGCCCCGAGCCCCATGGCCAGCGACCGCCGCCCCGAACCAACCGCGCTCCACTGCGGGAACCAGCCCGGAGCGGCGCGGGGTCATGAGGGACGCGCTCCCTGATTGGTCGGGCGTGGTTTTTGGCAGCGGTTTTATTGGTTGAGCTTTTTTTTGGCCTCTCTTTAATTGGCCGAAATGATTTTTGCGCTCTCTAATTGGCCGGTTCGTTTGGAGCCCGATTTCCAGACCCTCTACCCAGCAACTGATGACTCTTTTCCGCTCCTTTTTCTGATTCGCCAGAATTTCTTAGCGATCTCAATTTCTTAACCCTCTACCCGCCAACACCCTCTACCCGGCCTCATTCAACTCCGCTCTCCCATTGGCTGAGCGTTTTTTGGGGTGCTGCTCCCCCGTTCCCAGTGCCCCCAGTTCGGATCCGCGTTCCTGGGAGCAGCACCGACCCTGCCCGGTGTGCCCGGAGCGCCACGGACGGAGCGCGGAGCCTCCCCCGGCTGCTGCCGCTGCTGGCCCTGACCCTGCCCCCGATTTTGGGGGCCCAAGGTGGGGTTTTGGGGGGGTCCCGGTTCTGGGAACCGTTGGAATTTTTTGTTCGGATCCCTTTGTCCCGCTCCGCTTTCGAAACAGAGTTTTAGAAACAACGGTGTAAAGGAAATTACTTACTACTAATTAAGTTATATTAAAGTTGTGTAAAACTAAATCCTATCAAAGTAATTTTTACTATAATACCAAATTTTGTATTTATTATTTGTATGAAGTATGGAAAATATTATCTAGATCAAATCCGATTCGGGTCGTCCTCCTCCGCCCGGTAGACTTCATCTGTCCGTCTTTTTCCTTGGGGTTCCTCCTCTTCCCTCATCCTTTCTAATCCCTCCTCCTCCTCCTCCTCCTCCCGCTCCCCCCGGGCCCAGCCCCCACCCTTTCTCCCCCTCCCTTTGCCCCAATCCGTCCCATCGCCCCCCGCCCCCCCAGACCCCTCCCCAGCGCCCCCCAACAGACGGCCCCGGGCCCAGCTGGGAAGCTTTATTGGGAGCGCCGGCAGCGGGCACTGGGCGGGGGCAGAGCGCCAGCGGCGCTGGGGGGGACACGGGACCCCCCCGGGATCAGCGGAGCGGGGACGGAGCGGGGGGTCCCGGCCGGGCCCGAGCCCACGGGGAGGGGCTGCGGCCGCCGCCGCCTCAGGAGCTCTGTGGGCAGAGAAAAGGGGGTGACACCGGGCCGGGGGCCCCGGCGGGAGCGCGCACGGGGCTCCGCCACGGCGGCCACGCCGCCCCCGGCACCCGCCCTCACCTTCTTGCGCACGTAGAAGCCGAGCCCCAGCGCCACGAAGACCGAGCCCAAGACCAAGCCCCCGATGCCCGTCAGCATCTTGCTGCGGCCGGCGTCCGGCGGCATCTCTGCGGGGTCCGCAGGGCTCAGCGCCCCCAAAACCTCTCGGCGACACCCCCAGCCCCTCCCAGCGCCCTCCCTGTGGCCCCCGGCCCAGCCAGGACCCCCTGAAACCTCCCCCGATCCCTTTTGGGCCTCAACAAGAGCCACCAAAGCCCCTCCCCTCCCTCTCGGCATCCCACAGCCCCTTCCCAGTTGCCCCCCAGCGCCCCAGGAGCCCCAAACTCCCTCCCAGTCACAACAAGCACCCCCCAATTCCCTCCCAGTCACACCCAGCACCCCCAAACTCCCTCCCAGTCACACCCAGCACCCCCAAACTCCCTCCCAGTGCCCACCAGCACCCCCCCAACCCCATCCCACCCTCCCCAGCATCCCCCAAACCCCTGCCCAGCCCTTGCCCAGCCCCCAGCCCCTCTCCCACTCCCAGCCCGGCTCTCTCCAGCTCCCTCCCAGTGCCTCCCAGCACAGCCCAGCGCCTCTGCCAGCGCCCCCAGGGGCTCCCCCGTACCCCAGTGCCGCCTCAGCGGCTGCTCCAGGCTGACGTGCTCCACCTGGCAGCTGTAGCTCAGCCCGCGCCGGGGCGGCGTTTCCAGCAGCACCAGCAGCTGGTAGGTCCAGTCCCCGTTGGCCACCACGTCGGTGGCCACCACGTGCTCCGACAGCTCCTGCTGGCCCTGGAACCACCTCACCTGGATGGCAGCGGGGTAGAAATCCATCACGGAGCAGAGCAGGCGGCCGGGGCCGGGCTGGGAGCTCGAGGCGGGCACCAGCGAGATGGACACGCTGGGGGGCACTGCCAGAGACAGAGAGAGAGAGAGAGAGCGGGGACACACTGGGATCAGCTGGGGGGCACTGGGAGAGAGAGGGGAGGGCTGGGCTGGGCACTGAGATGGACTGGGAGGGACTGGGAATGGACTTGTAGGAACTGAGAATGGAATGGGAATGGACTGGGAATGGACTGGGATGGATTGCGCTGTGCCCGGAACAGACTTGGGGTTTACTTTTAATTGACGGATAGGGGCTGGAAATCTACTGGGGTAGACTGGGGATGGACTGGGATTGATTTGGAATGGACAAGGGTGGACTGGGAGGGACTGGAAGTGGATTGGGAGGGACTGGTAGAGATGAGTGGGGATGGGAGGCACTGGGAGGGAGCATGGCGGTCTTGCAATGAACTGGGAATGAACTGGAAATCAAGAGGGATTTAGCTTGTAGGGCATTTGATGGACTGGGAATATCATTGGGAGGCACTGGGAATATACTGGGAGGCACTGGGAATAGACTGGGAGGCACTGGGAATAGACTGGGACAGACTTGGGTGCTACTGAGAGAGATGGGATGGAATGGAGGGTACTGGGACAGAAGGTGGAGGTCTGGAAATAAACTGAAAATGAACTGGGAATAGACTGAGCATTGATTTGGAGGAGCTGTGTGGGACTGGGAAGGACTGGGAGGAACTGGGAAAGAACTGGAGTGAAGTGGGAGGGACTGGGATTTATTGGGTTCGCACTGAGAGAGATGGGAGGCAATGGGGGGAACTGGGAAACAGGCGGGAGGTCTAAAAGTGACCTGGGAATGAACTGGGAAGAGACTGGAAATGGACTGGGAGGGACTGGGGAGGAATTGGAGATGGTCTGGGAGGGGCTGGGATGGCACTGGGAGGGATTTTGGTGGCACTGGGAGGAACTGGGAATGAAGCGCGCGGCGCTGGGAGGCCGAGTCCAGCGCGGGGCACTCGGCGCTGCGGGTCTGCCTGGCAACAGGTGAGTCATCAGAGAGGCGCGATCTGATTGGCTGAGAAGCGTCTGCTTCACGCGTCGCTGAAATGGACGCGCGGGGGGGCACTGGGAGGGAGTGGAGCTGACTGGAAATGGACTGGGATGGACTGGAGACGGACTGGGATGGACTGGGCTGGACTTGATGGACTGGGAATACACTTGGACGGACTGGGAGGCACTGGGAATGAACTGGCTGGGATGGGAAATTGACTGGGCATGGGCTGAGTATAAGTGAGATGGCACTGGGATGGCACAAGGCGGCACTGGGAATGAACTTTGATGGACTGGGAAAGGACTGGGAGCGAGTGGAATGGACTGGGAGGAACTGAGGGTCACTGAAAAAGGTGGGACGGGATGGGGGTTACTGGGAGTGTGGGTGGAGGTCGGAGAGTGAACTGGGAATGAGCTGGAAATAAACTGGGAATTGAGTTGCAGGAGCTGGGTGGGACTGGGACAAACTGGGAGGAACTAGGAATAACGAGAGGGGCACTGAGACAGATGGCAGGGAGACTTGGCACTGGGATAGTGGGTAGAAGTAGGAGAGCGAACTGGGAATAGACTGTGAAGGATTAGGATGGACTGGAAATGGACTAGAAATGGACTGGCAATGGGCTGGGAGAAACTGGGAAGATTGGGATTGACTGGAGGGATTGGGATGGACTGAGAGGGACTGAGAGAGAGTGGGATAGACTGAAATGTACCGGGAATGGACTGAGATGGACCGGCGTGGACTGGAAATGGACGGGGAGGTTCTGGCAATATACTGGAAGGGACTGGTAGGGACGGGGATTGACTGGGATGGTCACTGGCAGGGCAGGGCCCGAGGGGACACGCTCTGCCCCGTGCTCACCTCGGCGCTCCGTGATGAACGGGCGGGACACCTCGTAGTTGTGCCGGCAGTACGTGTCCACCTGAGCCCGTTTGTGCTCCAGTATGGCCGGGTCGCTGTTCCAGTACTTGGCATTCATCTCCCCAAAGGGGGTGAACCCCACCCACAGCCCCACGTCGCTGTCGAACATCGCGTACTGCTCCCGGTTGTAGATTTGCCTCTGCACGAACCTTACATTCTCCGTGCCGTTAATGAAGTAACACTCGGCCTTTAGCATGTACTGGAACACCCCTGTCAGTGCAGCACACAGCTCAGCGGTGCCCCCCCAGCACCCCCAGCAGCACCCCCAGAGCTCCGGGCCCACCCCGGATCCCCACTCCGCACCCCCTGTGCCCCACGGCCGCCATGGGACCCTCCTGCCCGCGCTGCCGCTTCCTCTTTGCCGCCCTTCCCCCATTTCCCCTTCCTCATCCTCTCCCCTCCCACCTCCGCCCGCTCCCCAAATCACTTTTGGGCTCCCATTTCCCCATTTTCCCACTAATCCCCCAATCCCCAGCCCCCTCCCCCTCAATTTGGGTCCCCCCTCCCTTTTCCCCCTTCCCCACCCTCTCCCACCCCTCCCTCCCCTCCCCCCACCCCTCAGCCCCTCCCGCTCTCCCTTTGGGGGGTCCCCTCCTCCTCCCCCTCCATTCCGGGCTCCCCCCTTCGCCCCATTTTCCCCCTTCTCCCGCCCTGGCCCAGCGCCTCCCGCCCCCCGCTCACCCGAGAGCTCCGCGCCCGCACCCGGGGGGGCTCCCAGCACCCCCAGTGCCACCAGCAGGGCCCCGGCTGCCGCCCCGAGCCCCATGGCCAGCGACCGCCGCCCCGAACCAACCGCGCTCCACTGCGGGAACCAGCCCGGAGCGGCGCGGGGTCATGAGGGACGCGCTCCCTGATTGGTCGGGCGTGGTTTTTGGCAGCGCTTTCATTGGTTGGGGTTTTTTTTTGCTTCACTTTAATTGGCCGAAGTGATTTTTGCGCTCTCTAATTGGCCGGTCAGTTTGGAGCCCGATTTCCAGACCCTCTACCCAGCAACTGATGACTCATTTGCGATCTTTTTTCTGATTCGCCAGAATTTCTTAGCGAGCTCAATTTATTAACCCTCTACCCGCCAACACCCTCTACCCGGCCTCATTAAACTCCGCTCTCCCATTGGCTGAGCGCTTTTTGGGGTGCTGCTCCCCCGTTCCCAGTGCCCCCAGTTCGGATCCGCGTTCCTGGGAGCGGCACCGACCCTGCCCGGTGTGCCCGGAGCGCCACGGACGGAGCGCGGAGCCTCCCCCGGCTGCTGCCGCTGCTGGCCCCGACCCTGACCCCGATTCTGGGGGGGCAAGGTGGGGTTTTGGGGGGGTCCCATTTCTGTGAATCGCTGGAATTTTTTGTTCGGATCCCTTTGTCCCGCTCCGCTTTTGAAACAGAGTTTTATAAACAATGGTGTAAAGGAAATTACTTACTACTAATTAAGTTGTATTAAAGTTGTGTAAAACTAAATCCTATCAAAGTAATTTTTACTATAATACCAAGTTTTGTATTTATTACTTCTATAAAGTTTGGAAAATATTATTTAGATCAATTCGGATTCGGGTCGTTATCCTCTGCCCGGTAGACTTCATCTGTTCGTTTTTTCCTTGGGGTTCCTCATCTTCCCTCCTCCCACATATTTCCAGCTCCTCCTCCTCCTCCTGCTCCTCCCGCTCCCCCCGGGCCCAGCCCCCACCCTTTCTCCCCCTCCCTTTGCCCCAATCCGTCCCATCGCCCCCCGCCCCCCCAGACCCCTCCCCAGCGCCCCCCAACAAACGGCCCCGGGCCCAGCTGGGAAGCTTTATTGGGAGCGCCGGCAGCGGGCACTGGGCGGGGGCAGAGCGCCAGCGGCGCTGGGGGGGACACGGGACCCCCCCGGGATCAGCGGAGCGGGGACGGAGCGGGGGGTCCCGGCCGGGCCCGAGCCCACGGGGAGGGGCTGCGGCCGCCGCCGCCTCAGGAGCTCTGTGGGCAGAGAAAAGGGGGTGACACCGGGCTGGGGGCCCCGGCGGGAGCGCGCACGGGGCTCCGCCACGGCGGCCACGCCGCCCCCGGCACCCGCCCTCACCTTCTTGCGCACGTAGAAGCCGAGCCCCAGCGCCACGAAGACCGAGCCCAAGACCAAGCCCCCGATGCCCGTCAGCATCTTGCTGCGGCCGGCGTCCGGCGGCATCTCTGCGGGGTCCGCAGGGCTCAGCGCCCCCAAAACCTCTCGGCGACACCCCCAGCCCCTCCCGGCGCCCTCCCTGTGGCCCCCGACCCAGCCGGGACCCCCTGAAACCTCCCCCCGATCCCTTTTGGGCCTCAGCAGGAGCCACCAAAGCCCCTCCCGTCCCTCTCAGCATCCCACAGCCCCCTCCCAGCTGCCCCCCAGCGCCCCAGGAGCCCCAAACTCCCTCCCAGTCACACCCAGCGCCCCCAAACTTCCTCCCAGTCACACCCACCGCCCCCAAACTCCCTCCCAGTGCCCACCAGCACCCCCAAACTCCCTCCCAGTCACACCCAGCACCCCCAAACTCCCTCCCAGTCACACCCAGCGCCCCCAAACTCCCTCCCAGTCACACCCAGCACCCCCAAACTCCCTCCCAGTGCCCACCCGCACTCCCCCAACCTCATCCCACCCTCCCCAGCCCCCCCCAAACCCCTGCCCAGCCCTTGCCCAGCCCCCAGCCCCTCTCCCACTCCCAGCCCGGCTCTCTCCAGCTCCCTCCCAGTGCCTCCCAGCACAGCCCAGCGCCTCTGCCAGCGCCCCCAGGGGCTCCCCCGTACCCCAGTGCCGCCTCAGCGGCTGCTCCAGGCTGACGTGCTCCACCTGGCAGCTGTAGCTCAGCCCGCGCCGGGGCGGCGTTTCCAGCAGCACCAGCAGCTGGTAGGTCCAGTCCCCGTTGGCCACCACGTCGGTGGCCACCACGTGCTCCGACAGCTCCTGCTGGCCCTGGAACCACCTCACCTGGATGGCAGCGGGGTAGAAATCCATCACGGAGCAGAGCAGGCGGCCGGGGCCGGGCTGGGAGCTCGAGGCGGGCACCAGCGAGATGGACACGCTGGGGGGCACTGGGAGAGTGAGAGAGAGAGAGAGAGAGCGGGGACACACTGGGATCAGCTGGGGGGCACTGGGAGAGAGAGGAGAGGGCTGGGCTGGGCTGGGGAGGGACTGGGAATGGACTGGGAGGGACTGGCAGCAAATGGGAATGGACTGGGGGGAATGGGAGTGGAATGGGAATGGACTGGAGGCACTTGGAGGAACTGAGAATGGATTGGTAGGGACTGGGATGTATTGGGCTGGACCAGGAATTGACTGGGACTGACTTGAAATTGACTGAGAGGGACTGGGAATGTACTGGGGTGGACTGGGGATGGACTGGGATTGATAGGAAATGGACAGGGATGGGCTGGGAGGGACTGGGATGGCACTGGGAGGGATTTTGGTGGCACTGGGAGGAACTGGGAATGAAGCGCGCGGCGCTGGGAGCCCGAGTCCAGCGCGGGGCACTCGGCGCTGCGGGTCTGCCTGGCAACAGGAGAGTCATCAGAGATACGCGATCTGATTGGCTGGGAGGCGTCAGCTTCACGCGTCGCTGAAATGGACACGCGGGGGGGCACTGGGAGGGACTGGGATGGAGTCGAAATGGACTGGGATGGACCGGAAATGGAATGGGATGGACTGGGGTGTACTGGGAATGGACAGGAGTGGACTCGGATGGACTTGATGGACTGGGAATACACTTGGAGGGACTGGGTGGCACGGGGAATGAAGTGGGAGGGATGGGGAATGGACTGGGAACGGGCTGAATATGAGTGGGATGGCACTGGAATGGTAGAAGACGGGACTGGGAATGAACTGGGATGGACTGGGAAAGGGCTCGGAGCGACTGGGTTGGAGTGGGAAAAGACTGGGAGGAAATGGTGTGGAACTGAGAGAGGTGGGATGGGATGGGGGTTACTGTGAAAGTGGGTGGAGGTCTGAAAGTGAACAGGGAACAGACTGGGAATTGAGTTGGCGGGGGTGGGTGGGCCTGGGATGGGCTGGGAGGAACTGGGAAGGACGGGAGTGACACTGAGAAAGATGGGAGGGGCTCTTGGAGAAAGGGTAGAATTCGGAGAGTGAACTGGGAATGGACAGGGATGGACTGGGAGAGACAGGGAATGGGCTGGGAGGGACTGGGGGGGATTTGGAGGGACTTGGGATGGATTGGGAATGGATTGGGACAAAATGGGAATGGACTACGAGGGACTGGGAATGGACTGGAGGTATTGGGATGGACTGAGAGTGACTGGGAGGGAGAAGGAGAGACTGGGATGGACTGGCATGGACTGGGACAAACCGGAAATGGACTGGGAGGGTACGAGAATATACTGGAAGGGACTGGTAGGGACTGGGATTGACTGGGATGGTCACTGGCAGGGCAGGGCCCGAGGGGACACGCTCTGCCCCGCGCTCACCTCGGCGCGCCGTGATGAACGGGTGGGACACCTCGTAGTTGTGCCGGCAGAGTGTGTCCACCTGAGCCCGTCTGTGCTCCAGTATGGCCGGGTCGCTGTTCCAGCCCTTGGCATTCCTCTCCCCATAGGGGGTGAACCCCACGTAGCTCCCCACGTCGCTGTCGAACATCGCCCACATCTGCCGGTTGTAAATGTACCTCACCACGTACCTCACCTTCTCCGTGCCGTTAATGAAGTAACACTCGGCCTTAAACATGTGATGGAGCACCCCTGTGAGTGCAGCACACAGCTCAGCGGTGCCCCCCCAGCACCCCCAGCAGCACCCCCAGAGCTCCGGGCCCACCCCGGATCCCCACTCCGCACCCCCTGTGCCCCACGGCCGCCACGGGACCCTCCTGCCCGCGCTGCCGCTTCCTCTTTGCCGCCCTTCCCCCATTTCCCCTTCCTCATCCTCTCCCCTCCCACCTCCGCCCGCTCCCCAAATCACTTCTGAGGTCCCATTTCCCCATTCTCCCACTAATCCCCCAATCCCCAGCCCCCCTCCCGCTCACTTTGGGCTCCCCCCTCCCCTTTTCCCCCCTTCCCCACCCTCTCCCACCCCTCCCTCCCCTCCCTCCACCCCTCAGCCCCTCCCCCTCTCCCTTTGGGGGGTCCCCTCCTCCTCCCCCTCCATTCCGCGCTCCCCCCTTCGCCCCCTTTTCCCCCTTCTCCCGCCCTGGCCCAGCGCCTCCCGTCCCCCGCTCACCCGAGAGCTCCGCGCCCGCACCCGGGGGGGCTCCCAGCACCCCCAGTGCCACCAGCAGGGCCCCGGCTGCCGCCCCGAGCCCCATGGCCAGCGACCGCCGCCCCGAACCAACCGCGCTCCACTGCGGGAACCAGCCCGGAGCGGCGCGGGGTCATGAGGGACGCGCTCCCTGATTGGTCGGGCCTGTTTTTTTGCAGTGGTTGGATTGGTTTAGCTTTTTTTTGGCCTCTCTTTAATTGGCCGAAGTGATTTTTGCGCTCTCTAATTGGTCGGTGAGTTTGGAGCCCGATTTTCAGACCCTCTACCCAGCAACTGATGACTCATTTCCGCTCCTTTTTCTGATTCGCCAGAATTTCTTAGGGAGCTCAATTTATTAACCCTCTGCCCGCCAACACCCTCTGCCCGGCCTCATTAAACTCCGCTCTCCCATTGGCTGAGCGCTTTTTGGGGTGCTGCTCCCCCGTTCCCGGTGCCCCCAGTTCGGATCCGCGTTCCTGGGAGCGGCACCGACCCTGCCCGGTGTGCCCGGAGCGCCACGGACGGAGCGCGGAGCCTCCCCCGGCTGCTGCCGCTGCTGGCCCTGACCCTGCCCCCGATTCTGGGGGGGGCAAGGTGGGGTTTTGGGGGGGTCCCGGTTCTGGGAATCGCTGGAATTTTTTGTTCGGATGCCTTTGTCCCGCTACGCTTTATAAGAACAATTTTATAAGCAATGGTGTAAAACAAATTACTTACTACTAATTAAGTTATATTAAAGTTGTGTAAAACTGAATCCTATCAAAGTAATTTTTACTATAATACCAAGTTTTGTATTTATTCCTTCTATAAATTTTGGAAAATATTATATAGATCAATTCGGATTCGGGTCGTTATCCTCTGCCCGGTAGACTTCATCTGTTCGTCTTTTTCATTGGGGTTCCTCCTCTTCCCTCCTCCTACATAATCCCAGCTCCTCCTCCTCCTCCTCCTCCTCCTCCTCCCGCTGCCCCCGGGCCCAGCCCCCACCCTTTCTCCCCCTCCCTTTGCCCCAATCCGTCCCATCGCCCCCCGCCCCCTCAGAGCCCTCCCCAGCGCCCCCCAACAAACGGCCCCGGGCCCAGCTGGGAAGCTTTATTGGGAGCGCCGGCAGCGGGCACTGGGCGGGGGCAGAGCGCCAGCGGCGCTGGGGGGGACACGGGACCCCCCCGGGATCAGCGGAGCGGGGACGGAGCGGGGGGTCCCGGCCGGGCCCGAGCCCACGGGGAGGGGCTGCGGCCGCCGCCGCCTCAGGAGCTCTGTGGGCAGAGAAAAGGGGGTGACACCGGGCCGGGGGCCCCGGCGGGAGCGCGCACGGGGCTCCGCCACGGCGGCCACGCCGCCCCCGGCACCCGCCCTCACCTTCTTGCGCACGTAGAAGCCGAGCCCCAGCGCCACGAAGACCGAGCCCAAGACCAAGCCCCCGATGCCCGTCAGCATCTTGCTGCGGCCGGCGTCCGGCGGCATCTCTGGGGGGTCCACAGGGCTCAGCGCCCCCAAAACCTCTCGGCGACACCCCCAGACCCTCCCAGCGCCCTCCCTGTGGCCCCCGGCCCGGCCGGGACCCCCTGAAACCTCCCCCCGATCCCTTTTGGGCCCCACCAGGAGCCACCAAAGCCCCTCCCGTCCCTCTCGGCATCCCACAGCCCCCTCCCAGTTGCCCCCAGCGCCCCAGGAGCCCCAAACTCCCTCCCAGTCACACCCAGCGCCCCCAAACTCCCTCCCAGTGACACCCAGCGCCCCCAAACTCCCTCCCAGTCACACCCAGCGCCCCCAAACTCCCTCCCAGTCACATCCAGAACCTCCAAACTCCCTCCCAGTCACACCCAGCTCCCCCAAACTCCTTCCCAATCACACCCAGCACTCCCAAACTCCCTCCCAGTCACACCCAGCGCCCCCAAACTCCCTCCCAGTGCCCACCAGCACCCCCCCAACCCCATCCCACCCTCCCCAGCATCCCCCAAACCCCTGCCCAGCCCTTGCCCAGCCCCCAGCCCCTCTCCCACTCCCAGCCCGGCTCTCTCCAGCTCCCTCCCAGTGCCTCCCAGCACAGCCCAGCGCCTCTGCCAGCGCCCCCAGGGGCTCCCCCGTACCCCAGTGCCGCCTCAGCGGCTGCTCCAGGCTGACGTGCTCCACCTGGCAGCTGTAGCTCAGCCCGCGCCGGGGCGGCGTTTCCAGCAGCACCAGCAGCTGGTAGGTCCAGTCCCCGTTGGCCACCACGTCGGTGGCCACCACGTGCTCCGACAGCTCCTGCTGGCCCTGGAACCACCTCACCTGGATGGCAGCGGGGTAGAAATCCATCACGGAGCAGAGCAGGCGGCCGGGGCCGGGCTGGGAGCTCGAGGGGGGCACCAGCGAGATGGACACGCTGGGGGGCACTGGGAGAGACAGAGAGAAAGAGAGAGAGAGAGCGGGGACACACTGGGATCAGCTGGGGGGCACTGGGAGAGAGAGGGGAGGGCTGGGCTGGGCTGGTCTGGGGAGGGACTGGGGGGGACTGGGAGGGACTGGGAATGGACTGGGAATGGACTGGGAATGGACTGGGAGGGATTGGGAATAGACTGGGAGGGATTTGGAATAGACTGGGAGAGACTGGGAGCAACTGGGACTGATTGGGAATTGACCGGGAAGGACTGAGAATGAACTTGTAGGGACTGGGAAGGGACTGGGGATGGTGTAGGATGGATTGGGGATGGCCTGGTGTGGACTGGGATGAACTGGGAATGGATTGGGAGGGAGTGGTGTGGATTGGGAAGGTCTGGGAGAGGTGAGTGTGGATGGGGGGCACTGGGAGTGAGCATGGAGATCCGGCAATGTACTAGGAATGAACTGGAAATAGACTGGGAATTGATTTGGAGGGTCTGGGTGAGACTGGGGAGGACTGGAAGGAACTGGGAATGAGCTGAAGTGGGCTGGGAGGGACCTGGACTTATTGGGTTGGCACTGAGAGAGATGGAATGGAATGGGGAGAGCTGGGAGAGAGGGTGGAGGTCTGAGAGTGAACTGGGAAGAGACTGGAAATGGACTGGGAGGGACTGGGGAGGAATTGGAGGTGGTCTTGGAGGGACTGAGATGTCTCTGGGAGGGATCTTGGTGGCACTGGGAGGAACTGGGAATGAAGCGCGCAGCGTTGGGAGGCCGAGTCCAGCGCGGGGCACTCGGCGCTGAGGATCTGCCTAGCAACAGGTGAGTCATCAGAGAGACGCGATCTGATTGGTTGGAACGCGTCAGCTTCAGGCTTCGCTGAAATGGACGCGCGAGGGGGCACTCATATGGACTGGGGTTGAGTGGAAATGGGTTGGGATAGAATGGGTTGTACTGAGAATGGACAGGAGTGGACTGGGATGGACTTGATGGACTGGGAATTCACTTGTGCGACTGGGAAGCACGGAATGAACAGGGAGGGTTGGGGAATGGACTGGAAATGGGCTGAGTATGAGTGGGATGGCATTGGGATGGTACAAGGCAGGACAGGGAATGAAATGGGATTGACTGGGAAAGGACTAGGAGCCAATGGGAGGCACTGGGAATAGACTGGGAGGAACTGGGGTGGCACTGAGAGAGGTGGGAGGGGATGGGGGTTATTCTGAGAGTGCATGGAGATCTGGAGAGAACTGGGAATGAAACTGGGAATGGACTGGGAGTGACTGGGATGGAGTGGGACGAACAGGGTATGGACTGGAAGGGACTACGAATGGACTAGAGGGATTGGGATGGACTGGGAGGGTCTGGGAATATACTGGAAGGGACTGGTAGGGATTGGGATTGATTGAGATGGTCACTGGCAGGGCAAGGCCCGAGGTGACACGCTCTGCCCCGCGCTCACCTTGGCGCACCGGGAGGTACGGGGCAGCAAGCCCGTAGTTGTGCCGGCAGTACGTGTCCACCACAGTCCGTTGGTACTCCATCCGTTCCGGGTCGTTGTTCCAGTCCCTGGCCCACCTCTCCCCAGCGGGGGTGAACCCCACGAAGTGCCCCACATCGCTTTCGAACATCACATCCTGCACCCGGTTGTAGATGTACCGCTCCACATACCTCACCTTCTCCGTGCCGTTAGTGAAGTGACACTCGGCCATTGCCATCACCTGGAACACCCCTGTGAGTGCAGCACACACAGCTCAGCGGTGCCCCCCCAGCACCCCCAGCAGCACCCCCAGAGCTCCGGGCCCACCCCGGATCCCCACTCCGCACCCCCTGTGCCCCACGGCCGCCACGGGACCCTCCTGCCCGCGCTGCCGCTTCCTCTTTGCCGCCCTTCCCCCATTTCCCCTTCCTCATCCTCTCCCCTCCCACCTCCGCCCGCTCCCCAATCACTTTTGGGCTCCCATTTCCCCATTTTCCCACTAATCCCACAATCCCCAGCCCCCCTCCCGCTCAGTTTTGGGGTCCCCCCTCCCCTTTTCCCCCTTCCCCACCCTCTCCCACCCCTCCCTCCCCTCCCCCCACCCCTCAGTCCCTCCCGCTCTCCCTTTGGGGGGTCCCCTCCTCCTCCCCCTCCATTCCGGGCTCCCCCCTTCGCCCCCTTTTCCCCCTTCTCCCGCCCTGGCCCAGCGCCTCCCGCCCCCCGCTCACCCGAGAGCTCCGCGCCCGCACCCGGGGGGGCTCCCAGCACCCCCAGTGCCACCAGCAGGGCCCCGGCTGCCGCCCCGAGCCCCATGGCCAGCGACCGCCGCCCCGAACCAACCGCGCTCCACTGCGGGAACCCGCCCGGAGCGGCGCGGGGTCATGAGGGACGCGCTCCCTGATTGGTCGGGCGTGGTTTTTGGCAGTGCTTTCATTGGTTGGGGTTTTAACTAACCTCACTTTAATTGGCCGAAGTGATTTTTGCGCTCTCTAATTGGCCGGTCCGTTTGGAGCCCGATTTCCAGACCCTCTACCCAGCAACCGATGACTCATTTGCGATCTTTTTTCTGATTCGCCAGAATTTCTTAGCGAGCTCAATTTATTAACCCTCTACCCGCCAACACCCTCTACCCGGCCTCATTAAACTCCGCTCTCCCATTGGCTGAGCGCTTTTTGGGGTGCTGCTCCCCCGTTCCCGGTGCCCCCAGTTCGGATCCGCGTTCCTGGGAGCAGCACCGACCCTGCCCGGTGTGCCCGGAGCGCCACGGACGGAGCGCGGAGCCTCCCCCGGCTGCTGCCGCTGCTGGCCCTGACACTGCCCCCGATTTTGGGGATCCATAGGGGGTCTGGGAGGTGGGTCCCGGATTTGGGCTTGGCTGGAATTTTCTGTTCGGATCTCGTTGTTCAGCATCGCTTTAGAATTACAATTATATTAAAAATGGAGTCAAGAAAATTGCTTACTACTATTTAAACTATACTAAAATTATGTAAACCTAAGTTCTATTACGCTAACATTTCTTATAATACTAACTTCTTCATTTATGTCTTCTTTTAAATTTTTAAATTATTAACTAAAATTAATCCCGTTCGGGTCATCCTCTTCCGGCTGCTCCTCTTCCTCTCTCCTTCCTCTTCTGCTTGCTCCTCCTCCTTTCTCCCTCCGCTTCCTCCTTTTCTCGGTCCCTCCTCCTCCTCCTCCCGCTCCCCCCGGGCCCAGCCCCCACCCTTTCTCCCCCTCCCTTTGCCCCAATCCGTCCCATCGCCCCCCGCCCCCCCAGACCCCTCCCCAGCGCCCCCCAACAAACGGCCCCGGGCCCAGCTGGGAAGCTTTATTGGGAGCGCCGGCAGCGGGCACTGGGCGGGGGCAGAGCGCCAGCGGCGCTGGGGGGGACACGGGACCCCCCCGGGATCAGCGGAGCGGGGACGGAGCGGGGGGGTCCCGGCCGGGGCCGAGCCCACGGGGAGGGGCTGCGGCCGCCGCCGCCTCAGGAGCTCTGTGGGCAGAGAAAAGGGGGTGACACCGGGCCGGGGGCCCCGGCGGGAGCGCGCACGGGGCTCCGCCACGGCGGCCACGCCGCCCCCGGCACCCGCCCTCACCTTCTTGCGCACGTAGAAGCCGAGCCCCAGCGCCACGAAGACCGAGCCCAAGACCAAGCCCCCGATGCCCGTCAGCATCTTGCTGCGGCCGGCGTCCGGCGGCATCTCTGCGGGGTCCGCAGGGCTCAGCGCCCCCAAAACCTCTCGGCGACGCCCCCAGCCCCTCCCCGCGCCCTCCCTGTGGCCCCCGGCCCGGCCGGGACCCCCTGAAACCTCCCCCCGATCCCTTTTGGGCCTCAACAGGAGCCACCAAAGCCCCTCCCGTCCCTCTCGGCATCCCACAGCCCCCTCCCAGTTGCGCCCCAGCGCCCCAGGAGCCCCAAACTCCCTCCCAGTCACACCCAGCACCCCCAAACTCCCTCCCAGTCACACCCAGCGCCCCCAAACTCCCTCCCAGTCACACCCAGCGCCCCCAAACTCCCTCCCAGTGCCCACCAGCACCCCCCCAACCCCATCCCACCCTCCCCAGCATCCCCCAAACCCCTGCCCAGCCCTTGCCCAGCCCCCAGCCCCTCTCCCACTCCCAGCCCGGCTCTCTCCAGCTCCCTCCCAGTGCCTCCCAGCACAGCCCAGCGCCTCTGCCAGCGCCCCCAGGGGCTCCCCCGTACCCCAGTGCCGCCTCAGCGGCTGCTCCAGGCTGACGTGCTCCACCTGGCAGCTGTAGCTCAGCCCGCGCCGGGGCGGCGTTTCCAGCAGCACCAGCAGCTGGTAGGTCCAGTCCCCGTTGGCCACCACGTCGGTGGCCACCACGTGCTCCGACAGCTCCTGCTGGCCCTGGAACCACCTCACCTGGATGGCAGCGGGGTAGAAATCCATCACGGAGCAGAGCAGGCGGCCGGGGCCGGGCTGGGAGCTCGAGGGGGGCACCAGCGAGATGGACACGCTGGGGGGCACTGGCAGAGACAGAGAGAGAGAGAGAGAGAGCGGGGACACACTGGGATCAGCTGGGGGGCACTGGGAGAGAGAGGGGAGGGCTGGGGTGGGACTGGGATGGACTGGGAGGGACTAGGAATGGACTTGTAGGAACTGGGAATGGAATGGGAATGGACTGGGATGGATTGGGCTTGGCCCGGAACAGACTTGGGGTTTACTTTTAATTGACGGATAGGGGCTGGAAATCTACTGGGGTAGACTGGGGATGGACTGGGATTGATGGGGAATGGACAAGGGTGGACTGGGAGGGACTGGAAGTGGATTGGGAGGGACTGGTAGAGATGAGTGGGGATGGGAGGCACTGGGAGGGAGCATGGCGGTCTTGCAATGAACTGGGAATGAACTGGAAATCAAGTGGGATTTAGCTTTGAGGGAGTTTGAAGGACTGGGAATATCATTGGGAAGCACTGGGAATATACTGGGAGGCACTGGGAATAGACTGGGACAGACTTGGGTGCTACTGAGAGAGATGGGATGGAATAGAGGGTACTGGGACAGAAGGTAGAGGTCTGGAAATAAAGTGGGAATAAACTGGGAATTGATTTGGAGGGGCTGTGTGGGACTGGGAAGGACTGGGAGGATCTGGGAAAGAACTGGAGTGAAGTGGGAGGGACTGGGATTTATTGGGTTCGCACTGAGAGAGATGGGAGGCCATGGGGGGAAGTGGGAAACAGGCTGGAGGTCTAAAATGACCTGGGAATGAACTGGGAAGAGACTGGAAATGGACTGGGAGGGACTGGGGAGGACTTGGAGATTCTCTTGGAGGGACTGGGATGGCATTGGGAGGGACTGGGATGGCACTGGGAGGGATCTTTGTGGCACCAGGAGGAACTGGGAATGAAGTGCGCGGCACTGGGAGGCCGAGTCCAGCGCGGGGCACTCTGCGCCTCGAGTCTGCCTGGCAACAGGTGAGTCGTTATAAAGACGCGATCCCATTGGCCGAGAAGCGTCAGCTTCACGCGTCGCTGAAATGGATGGACCGGGGGGAATTGGGAGGGACTGGGGCTGACTGGAAATGGACTGGGAGGGACTTGATGGACTGGGAATACACTTGGAGGGACTGGGAGGCCCTGAGAATTAACAGGGAGTGATGGGGAAAGGACTGGGAATGGGCTGAGTATGAGTGGGATGGCACAGGGATGGGACAAGACGGGACTGGGAGTGAACTGGGATGGACTGGGAATAGACTGAGATAGACTGGGAATACACTGGGAGGAACTGGGGTGGTATTGAGAGAGATGGGAGGGAATCCGTGGTACTGGGAGAGTGGGTGGGGGTCTGAGAATGAACTGGAATCGACTGGGAATTGAGTTGGAGGGACTTGGGAGAGAATGGGAATGGACTGGGAGGAACTGGGAATGGACTGGGAGGAACTGGGAATGGACTTGAGGGATTGGGATGGAGGGAGAGTGACTGGGAGACAGCAGGAGAGACTGGGATGGACTGGGAACGAACTGGGATGTACCTGGAGGGGACTGGGAGAGACTGGGAATATACTGGAAGGGACTGGGATGGACTGGGATGGTCACTGGCAGGGCAGAGCCCGAGGGGACACGCTCTGCCCCGCGCTCACCTCGGCGCTCCGTGATGAACGGGCGGGACACCTCGTAGTTGGGCCGGCAGTACGTGTCCACCGCAATCCGTTCGTCCTCCAGGCCGGCCGGGTCGCTGTTCCAGCGCTTGGCATTCCTCTCCCCAAAGGGGGTGAACCCCACGAAGTGCCCCACGTCGCTGTCGAACATGAAGTGCTGCAGCCGGTTGTAGATGTGTCTCTCCACGTACCTCACCTTCTCCGTGCCGTTAATGAAGAAACACTCGTGGTGTACCGTGTACTGGAGCACCCCTGTGAGTGCAGCACACAGCTCAGCGGTGCCACCCAGCAGCACCCCCAGAGCTCCGGGCCCACCCCGGATCCCCACTCCGCGCCCCCTGTGCCCCACGGCCGCCATGGGACCCTCCTGCCCGCGCTGCCGCTTCCTCTTTGCCGCCCTTCCCCCATTTCCCCTTCCTCATCCTCTCCCCTCTCACCTCCGGCCGCTCCCCAAATCACTTTTGGGCTCCCATTTCCCCATTTTTCACCCTCTCACACCAAATTCCCACCAGTTTTTTACCATCCCGAGCCCCCTCGGGCTCAGTTTTGGAGTCCCCCCTTCGCCCCCTTTTCCCCCTTCTCCGCCCCTGGCCCAGCTCCTCCCGCCCCCCGCTCACCCGAGAGCTCCGCGCCCGCACCCGGGGGGGCTCCCAGCACCCCCAGTGCCACCAGCAGGGCCCCGGCTGCCGCCCCGAGCCCCATGGCCAGCGACCGCCGCCCCGAACCAACCGCGCTCCACTGCGAGAACCCGCCCGGAGCGGCGCGGGGTCATGAGGGACGCGCTCCCTGATTGGTCGGGCGTGGTTTTTGGCAGTGCTTTCATTGGTTGGGGTTTTAACTAACCTCACTTTAATTGGCCGAAGTGATTTTTGCGCTCTCTAATTGGCCGGTCCGTTTGGAGCCCGATTTCCAGACCCTCTACCCAGCAACCGATGACTCATTTGCGATCTTTTTTCTGATTCGCCAGAATTTCTCAGGGAGCTCAATTTATTAACCCTCTACCCGCCAACACCCTCTACCCGGCCTCATTAAACTCCGCTCTCCCATTGGCTGAGCGCTTTTTGGGGTGCTGCTCCCCCGTTCCCGGTGCCCCCAGTTCGGATCCGCGTTCCTGGGAGCAGCACCGACCCTGCCCGGTGTGCCCGGAGCGCCACGGACGGAGCGCGGAGCCTCCCCCGGCTGCTGCCGCTGCTGGCCCTGACACTGCCCCCGATTTTGGGGATCCATAGGGGGTCTGGGAGGTGGGTCCCGGATTTGGGCTTGGCTGGAATTTTCTGTTCGGATCTCGTTGTTCAGCATCGCTTTAGAATTACAATTATATTAAAAATGGAGTCAAGAAAATTGCTTACTACTATTTAAACTATACTAAAATTATGTAAACCTAAGTTCTATTACGCTAACATTTCTTATAATACTAACTTCTTTATTTATGTCTTCTTTTAAATTTTTAAATTATTAACTAAAATTAATCCCGTTCGGGTCATCCTCTTCCGGCTGCTCCTCTTCCTCTCTCCATCCTCTTCTGCTTGCTCCTCCTCCTTTCTCCCTCCGCTTCCTCCTTTTCTCGGTCCCTCCTCCTCCTCCTCCTCCTCCTCCCCCCGCTCCCCCCGGGCCCAGCCCCCACCCTTTCTCCCCCTCCCTTTGCCCCAATCCGTCCCATCGCCCCCCGCCCCCCCAGACCCCTCCCCAGCGCCCCCCAACAAACGGCCCCGGGCCCAGCTGGGAAGCTTTACTGGGAGCACTGGGAGCAGGCACTGGGCGGGGGTAGAGCGCCAGCGGCGCTGGGGGGGACACGGGACCCCCCCGGGATCAGCGGAGCGGGGACGGAGCGGGGGGTCCCCGGCCGGGCCCGAGCCCACGGGGAGGGGCTGCGGCCGCCGCCGCCTCAGGAGCTCTGTGGGCAGAGAAAAGGGGGTGACACCGGGCCGGGGGCCCCGGCGGGAGCGCGCACGGGGCTCCGCCACGGCGGCCACGCCGCCCCCGGCACCCGCCCTCACCTTCTTGCGCACGTAGAAGCCGAGCCCCAGCGCCACGAAGACCGAGCCCAAGACCAAGCCCCCGATGCCCGTCAGCATCTTGCTGCGGCCGGCGTCCGGCGGCATCTCTGGGGGGTCCGCAGGGCTCAGCGCCCCCAAAACCTCTCGGCGACACCCCCAGCCCCTCCCAGCGCCCTCCCTGTGGCCCCCGGCCCGGCCAGGACCCCCTGAAACCTCCCCCCGATCCATTTTGGGCCTCGACAGGAGCCACCAATGCCCCTCCCGTCCCTCTCGGCATCCCACAGCCCCCTCCCAGTTGCCCCCCAGCACCCCAGGAGCCCCAAACTCCCTCCCAGTCACACCCAGCGCCCCCAAACTCCCTCCCAGTCACACCCAGCGCCCCCAAACTCCCTCCCAGTCTCACCCAGCGCCCCTAGACTTCCTCCCATTCACACCCAGCACCCCCAAACTCCCTCCCAGTGCCCACCACCACCCCCAAACTCCCTCCCAGTGCCCACCACCACCCCCCCAACCCCATCCCACCCTCCCCAGCACCCCCCAAACCCCTGCCCAGCCCTTGCCCAGCCCCCAGCCCCTCTCCCACTCCCAGCCCGGCTCTCTCCAGCTCCCTCCCAGTGCCTCCCAGCACAGCCCAGCGCCTCTGCCAGCGCCCCCAGGGGCTCCCCCGTACCCCAGTGCCGCCTCAGCGGCTGCTCCAGGCTGACGTGCTCCACCTGGCAGCTGTAGCTCAGCCCGCGCCGGGGCGGCGTTTCCAGCAGCACCAGCAGCTGGTAGGTCCAGTCCCCGTTGGCCACCACGTCGGTGGCCACCACGTGCTCCGACAGCTCCTGCTGGCCCTGGAACCACCTCACCTGGATGGCAGCGGGGTAGAAATCCATCACGGAGCAGAGCAGGCGGCCGGGGCCGGGCTGGGAGCTCGAGGGGGGCACCAGCGAGATGGACACGCTGGGGGGCACTGGGAGAGAGAGCGAGAGAGAGAGAGAGAGAGAGCGGGGACACACTGGGATCAGCTGGGGGCACTGGGAGAGAGAGGGGAGGGCTGGGCTGGGCTGGGTAGGGACTGGGAATGGACTGGGAGGGACTGGGAATGGACTTGTAGGAACTGGCAATTGAATGGGAATGGACTGGGAGGGACTGGGAATGGACTCGTATGGACTGGGATAGATTGGGCTGGACCCGGATCGGACTTGGGGTTTACTTTTAAATGACGGATAGGGGCTGGAAATCTACTGGGGTAGACTGGGGATGGACTGGGATTGATTTGGAATGGACAAGGGTGGACTGGGAGGGACTGGAAGTGGATTGGGAGGGACTGGTAGAGATGAGTGGGGATGGGAGGCACTGGGAGGGAGCATGGCGGTCTTGCAATGAACTGGGAATGAACTGGAAATCAAGCGGGATTTAGCTCGGAGGGCATTTGAAGGACTGGGAATATCATTGGGAGGCACTGGGAATATACTGGGAGGCACTGGGAATAGACTGGGACAGACTTGGGTGCTACTGAGAGAGATGGGATGGAATGGAGGGTACTGGGACAGAAGGTGGAGGTCTGGAAATGAACTGGGAATGAACTGGGAATAGACTGAGAATTGATTTGGAGGGGCTGGATGGGACTGGGAAGGATTGGGAGGAACTGGGAAAGAACTGGAGTGAAGTGGGAGGGACTGGGATTTATTGGGTTCGCACTGAGAGAGATGGGAGGCAATGGGGGGAACTCGAAACAGGCTGGAGGTCTAAAAGTGACCTGGGAATGAACTGGGAAGAGACTGGAAATGGACTGGGAGGGACTGGGGAGGATTTGGAGATTGTCTTGGAGGGACTGGGATGGCACTGGGAGGGACTGGGATGGCACTGGGAGGGACTGGGACGGCACTGGGAGGAACTGGGAATGAAGTGCGCGGCACTGGGAGGCCGAGTCCAGCGCGGGGCACTCGGCGCCTCGAGTCTGCCTGGCAACAGGTGAGTCGTTATAAAGACGCGATCCCATTGGCCGAGAAGCGTCAGCTTCACGCGTCGCTGAAATGGACGGACCGGGGGGAATTGGGAGGGAGTGGGGCTGACTGGAAATGGACTGGGAGGGACTGGAAACGGACTGGGAGGGATTTGATGGACTGGGAATACACTTGGAGGGACTGGGAGGCACTGAGAATTAACAGGGAGGCATGGGGAAAGGACTGGGAATGGGCTGAATACGAGTGGGCTGGCACTGGGATGGTACAAGGTGGGACCGGGACTGAAGGGGTATGGACTGGGAATAGCCTGGGAGCGACTGGGATGGACTGGGAATAGACTGGGAGGAATTGCAGTGGCACCGATAGAGGTGGAAGTGGATCGGGGTTACTGGGAGAGTGGGTGGAGGTCTGAGGGTGAACTGGGATTGAACTGGGAATAGACTGGGAATTGAGTTGAAGGGGCTGGGTGGAAGTGGGATGGACTGGGAGGCACTGGGAATGGCCTGGAGTGGAACTGAGAAAGATGGGCGGGGCATTCGGCACTGGGAGAGAGGGTGGTAGTCGGAGAGTGAAATGGGAATGAACTGGGAAGGGACTGGGAATGAATTGGAAGGACTCGAAGGGACTGGGATGAACTGGGAATGAACTTGGAGGAATAGGAATGGACTGGAGGGATTGGGATGGACTGGGTGGGGCTGGGAGAGAACGGGATAGACTGGGATGGAATGGGAATGGCCAGGGAATTGACTGGGATGGTATTTGAGGGAAATGGGAATGGACTGGGAGGGACTGGGAATATACTGGAAGGGACCGGTAGGGACTGGGATGGACTGGGATGGTCACTGGCAGGGCAGGGCCCGAGGGGACACGCTCTGCCCCGCGCTCACCTCGGCGCTCCGTGATGAACGGGCGGGACACCTCGTAGTTGTGCCGGCAGTACGTGTCCACCGCAGCGCGGATGTCCTCCATTTTGGCCGGGTTGCTGTTCCAGTGCTTGGCACTCCTCTCCCCAAAGGGGGTGAACCCCACGAAGTGCCCCACGTCGCTGTCAAACATCACATCCTGCACCCGGTTGTAGATGTACCTCTCCACGTACCTCACCTTCTCCGTGCCATTAATGAAGTGACACTCGAACTTTAACATCTCCAGGAACACCCCTGTGAGTGCAGCAAACAGCTCAGCGGTGCCCCCCCAGCACCCCCAGCAGCACCCCCAGAGCTCCGGGCCCACCCCGGATCCCCACTCCGCACCCCCTGTGCCCCACGGCCGCCACGGGACCCTCCTGCCCGCGCTGCCGCTTCCTCTTTGCCGCCCTTCCCCCATTTCCCCTTCCTCATCCTCTCCCCTCCCACCTCCGCCCGCTCCCCAATCACTTTTGGGCTCCCATTTCCCCATTTTCCCACTAATCCCACAATCCCCAGCCCCCTCCCGCTCAGTTTTGGGGTCCCACCTCCCCTTTTCCCCCCTTCCCCACCCTCTCCCTCCCCTCCCTCCCCTCCCCCCACCCCTCAGCCCCTCCCGCTCTCCCTTTGGGGGGTCCCCTCCTCCTCCCCCTCCATTCCGGGCTCCCCCCTTCGCCCCCTTTTCCCCCTTCTCCCGCCCTGGCCCAGCGCCTCCCGCCCCCCGCTCACCCGAGAGCTCCGCGCCCGCACCCGGGGGGGCTCCCAGCACCCCCAGTGCCACCAGCAGGGCCCCGGCTGCCGCCCCGAGCCCCATGGCCAGCGACCGCCGCCCCGAACCAACCGCGCTCCACTGCGGGAACCAGCCCGGAGCGGCGCGGGGTCATGAGGGACGCGCTCCCTGATTGGTCGGGCGTGGTTTTCGGCCGCGCATTCATTGGTTGGGGTTTTTTTTGGCCTCTCTTTAATTGGCCGAAGTGATTTTTGCGCTCTCTAATTGGCCGGTGAGTTTGGAACCCGATTTCCAGACCCTCTACCCTGCAACTGATGACTCATTTCCGCTCCTTTTTCTGATTCGCCAGAATTTCTTAGGTAGCTTATTATTTTAACTCGCTAGCCGCCAACACTCTCTACCCGGCCTTATTAAACTCCGCTCTCCCATTGGCTGAGCGCTTTTTGGGGTGCTGCTCCCCCGTTCCCGGTGCCCCCAGTTCGGATCCGCGTTCCTGGGAGCGGCACCGACCCTGCCCGGTGTGCCCGGAGCGCCACGGACGGAGCGCGGAGCCTCCCCCGGCTGCTGCCGCGGCTGGCCCTGACTCTGACCCCGATTCTGGGGATCCATAGGGGGTTTGGGAGGTGGGTCCCGGATTTGGGCTTGGCTGGAATTTTCTGTTCGGATCTCGTTGTTCAGCATAGCTTTAGAAATACAATTATATTAAAAATGGAGTCAAGAAAATTGTTTACTACTATTTAAAATATACTAAAATTATGGAAACCTAAACTCTATTATGCTAACTTTTCTTATAATACTAACTTCTTTATTTATGTCTTCTTTTAAATTTTTAAATTATTAACTAAAATTAATCCCGTTCGGGTCGTCCTCTTCCGGCTGCTCCTCTTCCTCTCTCCTTCCTCTTCCGCTTGCTCCTCCTCCTTTCTCCCTCCGCTTGCTCCTTTTCTCGGTCCCTCCTCCTCCTCCCGCTCCCCCCGGGCCCAGCCCCCACCCTTTCCCCCCCTCCCTTTGCCCCAATCCGTCCCATCGCCCCCCGCCCCCCCAGACCCCTCCCCAGCGCCCCCCAACAAACGGCCCCGGGCCCAGCTGGGAAGCTTTATTGGGAGCGCCGGCAGCGGGCACTGGGCGGGGGCAGAGCGCCAGCGGCGCTGAGGGGGACACGGGACCCCCCCGGGATCAGCGGAGCGGGGACGGAGCGGGGGGTCCCGGCCGGGCCCGAGCCCACGGGGAGGGGCTGCGGCCGCCGCCGCCTCAGGAGCTCTGTGGGCAGAGAAAAGGGGGTGACACCGGGCTGGGGGCCCCGGCGGGAGCGCGCACGGGGCTCCGCCACGGCGGCCACGCCGCCCCCGGCACCCGCCCTCACCTTCTTGCGCACGTAGAAGCCGAGCCCCAGCGCCACGAAGACCGAGCCCAAGACCAAGCCCCCGATGCCCGTCAGCATCTTGCTGCGGCCGGCGTCCGGCGGCATCTCTGCGGGGTCCGCAGGGCTCAGCGCCCCCAAAACCTCTCACCGACACCCCCAGCCCCTCCCAGCGCCCTCCATGTGGCCCCCGGCCCAGCCAGGACCCCCTGAAACCTCCCCCGATCCCTTTTGGGCCTCAACAGGAGCCACCAAAGCCCCTCCCGTCCCTCTCAGCATCCCACAGCCCCCTCCCAGTTGCACCCCAGCGCCCCAGGAGCCCCAAACTCCCTCCCAGTCACACCCAGCGCCCCCAAACTCCCTCCCAGTCACACCCAGCACCCCCAAACTCCCTCCCAGTCACACCCAGCGCCCCCAAACTCCCTCCCAGTCACACCCAGCGCCCCCAAACCCCCTCCCAGTCACACCCGGGACCCCCAAACTCCCTCCCAGTCACTCCCAGCGCCCCCAAACTCGCTCCCAGTCACTCCCAGCGCCCCCAAACTCCCTCCCAGTCACACCCGGGACCCCCAAACTCCCTCCCAGTCACTCCCAGCGCCCCCAAACTCCCTCCCAGTCACACCCAGCACCCCCAAACTCCCTCCCAGACACACTCAGCGCCCACAAACTCCCTCCCAGTCACACCCAGTGCCCCCAAACTCCCTCCCAGTCACACCCAGCACCCCCAAACTCCCTCCCAGTGCCCACCAGCACCCCCCCAACCCCATCCCACCCTCCCCAGCACCCCCCAAACCCCTGCCCAGCCCTTGCCCAGCCCCCAGCCCCTCTCCCACTCCCAGCCCGGCTCTCTCCAGCTCCCTCCCAGTGCCTCCCAGCACAGCCCAGCGCCTCTGCCAGCGCCCCCAGGGGCTCCCCCGTACCCCAGTGCCGCCTCAGCGGCTGCTCCAGGCTGACGTGCTCCACCTGGCAGCTGTAGCTCAGCCCGCGCCGGGGCGGCGTTTCCAGCAGCACCAGCAGCTGGTAGGTCCAGTCCCCGTTGGCCACCACGTCGGTGGCCACCACGTGCTCCGACAGCTCCTGCTGGCCCTGGAACCACCTCACCTGGATGGCAGCGGGGTAGAAATCCATCACGGAGCAGAGCAGGCGGCCGGGGCCGGGCTGGGAGCTCGAGGGGGGCACCAGCGAGATGGACACGCTGGGGGGCACTGGCAGAGACAGAGAGAGAGAGAGAGAGAGCGGGGACACACTGGGATCAGCTGGGGGGCACTGGGAGAGAGAGGAGAGGGCTGGGCTGGGCTGGGGAGGGACTGGGAATGGACTGGGAGGGACTGGCAGCAAATGGGAATGGACTGGGGGGAATGGGAGTGGAATGGGAATGGACTGGAGGCACTTGGAGGAACTGGGAATGGATTGGTAGGGACTGGGATGTATTGGGCTGGACCAGGAATCGACTGGGACTGACTTGAAATTGACTGAGAGGGACTGGGAATGTACTGCGGTGGACTGGGGATGGACTGGGATTGATAGGAAATGGACAGGGATGGGCTGGGAGGGACTGGGATGGCACTGGGAGGGATCTTGGTGGCACTGGGAGGAACTGGGAATGAAGCGCGCGGCGCTGGGAGGCCGAGTCCAGCGCGGATGGCTCGGCGCTGCGGGTCTGCCCGGCAACAGGTGAGTCATTAAAGAGACGCGATCTGATTGGCTGAAACCATCAGCTTCACGCGTCGCTGAAATGGACGCGCGGGGGGGCACTGGGAGGGACTGGGATGGAGTCGAAATGGACTGGGATGGACTGGGGTGTACTGGGAATGGACAGGAGTGGACTCGGATGGACTTGATGGATTGGGAATACACTTGGAGGGACTGGGTGGCACGGGGAATGAAGTGGGAGGGATGGGGAATGGACTGGGAACGAGCTGAATATGAGTGGGATGGCACTGGAATGGTAGAAGACGGGACTGGGAATGAACTGGGATGGACTGGGAAAGGGCTCGGAGCGACTGGGTTGGAGTGGGAAAAGACTGGGAGGAAATGGTGTGGAACTGAGAGAGGTGGGATGGGATGGGGGTTACTGTGAAAGTGGGTGGAGGTCTGAAAGTGAACAGGGAACAGACTGGGAATTGAGTTGGCGGGGGTGGGTGGGCCTGGGATGGGCTGGGAGGAACTGGGGAGGACGGGAGAGACACTGAGAAAGATGGGAGGGGCTCTTGGAGAAAGGGTAGAATTCGGAGAGTGAACTGGGAATGGACAGGGATGGACTGGGAGAGACAGGGAATGGGCTGGGAGGGACTGGGGGGGATTTGGAGGGACTTGGGATGGATTGGGAATGGATTGGGACAAAATGGGAATGGACTACGAGGGACTGGGAACGGACTGGAGGTATTGGAATGGACTGAGAGTGACTGGGAGGGAGAAGGAGAGACTGGGATGGACTGGCATGGACTGGGATGAACCGGAAATGGACTGGGAGGGTCCGGGAATATACTGGAAGGGACTGGTAGGGACTGGGATTGACTGGGATGGTCACTGGCAGGGCAGGGCCCGAGGGGACACGCTCTGCCCCGCGCTCACCTCGGCGCTCCGTGATGAACGGGCGGGACACCTCGTAGTTGTGCCGGCAGAGCGTGTCCACCTGAGCCCGTCTGTGCTCCAGTATGGCCGGGTCGCTGTTCCAGCCCTTGGCATTCCTCTCCCCATAGGGGGTGAACCCCAGGTAGCTCCCCACGTCGCTGTCGAACATCGCCCACATCTGCCGGTTGTAAATGTACCTCACCACGAAACTCACCTTCTCCGTGCGGTTAATGAACAGACACTCGGCCTTAAACATGTGCTGGAGCACCCCTGTGAGTGCAGCACACAGCTCAGCGGTGCCCCCCCAGCACCCCCAGCAGCACCCCCGGAGCTCCGGGCCCACCCCGGATCCCCACTCCGCACCCCCTGTGCCCCACGGCCGCCACGGGACCCTCCTGCCCGCGCTGCCGCTTCCTCTTTGCCGCCCTTCCCCCATTTCCCCTTCCTCATCCTCTCCCCTCCCACCTCCGCCCGCTCCCCAAATCACTTTTGGGCTCCCATTTCCCCCCAAATCCCCCAATTCCCAGGCCCCCAGGGTCTCATTTTTCGGTCCTCCCACCCATTTTCCCCCTTCTCCCGCCCTGGCCCAGCGCCTCCCGCCCCCCGCTCACCCGAGAGCTCCGCGCCCGCACCCGGGGGGGCTCCCAGCACCCCCAGTGCCACCAGCAGGGCCCCGGCTGCCGCCCCGAGCCCCATGGCCAGCGACCGCCGCCCCGAACCAACCGCGCTCCACTGCGGGAACCAGCCCGGAGCGGCGCGGGGTCATGAGGGACGCGCTCCCTGATTGGTCGGGCGTGGTTTTTGGCAGCGCTTTCATTGGTTGGGGTTTTTTTTGGCCTCTCTTTAATTGGCCGAAGTGATTTTTGCGCTCTCTAATTGGCCGGTGAGTTTGGAGCCCGATTTCCAGACCCTCTACCCAGCAACTGATGACTCATTTTCGGCTCCTTTTTCTGATTCGCCAGAATTTCTTAGCGAGCTTAATTTATTAACCCTCTACCCGCCGCCACCCTCTACCCGGCCTCATTCAACTCCGCTCTCCCATTGCCTGAGCGCTTTTTGGGGTGCTGCTCCCCCGTTCCCAGTGCCCCCAGTTCGGATCCGCGTTCCTGGGAGCGGCACCGACCCTGCCCGGTGTGCCCGGAGCGCCACGGACGGAGCGCGGAGCCTCCCCCGGCTGCTGCCGCTGCTGGCCCTGACCATGCCCCCGATTCTGGGGGGGGACAAGGTGGGGTTTTGGGGGGGTCCCGGTTCTGGGAATCGCTGGAATTTTTTGTTCGGATCCCTTTGTCCCGCTCCGCTTTTGAAACACAGTTTTATAAACAATGGTGGAAAGGAAATTACTTACTACTAATTGATTTATATTAAAGTTGTGTAAACCTAAATCCTATCAAAGTAATTCTTACTATAATACCAAGTTTTGTATTTATTCCTTCTATAAAATTTGGAAAATATTATTAAGATCAAATCCGATTTGGGTCGTTCTCCTCTGCCCGGTCGACTTCATCTGTCCGTCTTTTTCCTTGGGGTTCCTCCTCTTCCCTCCTCCTACATAATCCCAGCTCCTCCTCGTCCTCCTCCTCCTCCTCCTCCTCCTCCTCCTCCCGCTCCCCCCGGGCCCAGCCCCCACCCTTTCTCCCCCTCCCTTTGCCCCAATCCGTCCCATCGCCCCCCGCCCCCCCAGACCCCTCCCCAGCGCCCCCCAACAAACGGCCCCGGGCCCAGCTGGGAAGCTTTATTGGGAGCGCCGGCAGCGGGCACTGGGCGGGGGCAGAGCGCCAGCGGCGCTGGGGGGGACACGGGACCCCCCCGGGATCAGCGGAGCGGGGACGGAGCGGGGGGTCCCGGCCGGGCCCGAGCCCACGGGGAGGGGCTGCGGCCGCCGCCGCCTCAGGAGCTCTGTGGGCAGAGAAAAGGGGGTGACACCGGGCCGGGGGCCCCGGCGGGAGCGCGCACGGGGCTCCGCCACGGCGGCCACGCCGCCCCCGGCACCCGCCCTCACCTTCTTGCGCACGTAGAAGCCGAGCCCCAGCGCCACGAAGACCGAGCCCAAGACCAAGCCCCCGATGCCCGTCAGCATCTTGCTGCGGCCGGCGTCCGGCGGCATCTCTGCGGGGTCCGCAGGGCTCAGCGCCCCCAAAACCTCTCGGCGACACCCCCAGCCCCTCCCAGCGCCCTCCCTGTGGCCCCCGGCCCGGCCAGGACCCCCTGAAACCTCCCCCCGATCCCTTTTGGGCCTCAGCAGGAGCCACCAAAGCCCCTCCCGTCCCTCTCAGCATCCCACAGCCCCCTCCCAGTTGTCCCCCAGCGCCCCAGGACCCCCAAACTCCCTCCCAGTCACACCCAGCGCCCCCAAACTCCCTCCCAGTCACACCCAGCGCCCCCAAACTCCCTCCCAGTCACACCCAACACCCCCAAACTCCCTCCCAGTCACACCCAGCGCCCCCAAACTCCCTCCCAGTCACTCCCAGCGCCCCCAAACTCCCTCCCAGTCACACCCAGCACCCCCAAACTCCCTCCCAGTGCCCACCAGCACCCCCCCAACCCCATCCCACCCTCCCCAGCACCCCCCAAACCCCTGCCCAGCCCTTGCCCAGCCCCCAGCCCCTCTCCCACTCCCAGCCCGGCTCTCTCCAGCTCCCTCCCAGTGCCTCCCAGCACAGCCCAGCGCCTCTGCCAGCGCCCCCAGGGGCTCCCCCGTACCCCAGTGCCGCCTCAGCGGCTGCTCCAGGCTGACGTGCTCCACCTGGCAGCTGTAGCTCAGCCCGCGCCGGGGCGGCGTTTCCAGCAGCACCAGCAGCTGGTAGGTCCAGTCCCCGTTGGCCACCACGTCGGTGGCCACCACCTGCTCCGACAGCTCCTGCTGGCCCTGGAACCACCTCACCTGGATGGCAGCGGGGTAGAAATCCATCACGGAGCAGAGCAGGCGGCCGGGACCGGGCTGGGAGCTCGAGGCGGGCACCAGCGAGATGGACACGCTGGGGGGCACTGGCAGAGACACAGAGAGAGAGAGAGAGCAGGGACACACTGGGATCAGCTGGGGGGCACTGGGAGAGAGAGGGGAGGGCTGGGCTGGGCTGGGAAAGGACTGGGAATAGACTGGGAGGGACTGGGAGGATCTGGGAATGGACTGGGAGGGACTGGGAATGGTGTGGGAGGGACTGGGCATTGACTGGGAGGGACAGGGAGCAACTGGGACTGATTTGGAATGGACTGGGAAGGACTGAGAATGAACTGGGAGGGACTGGGAAGGGACTGGGGATGGAGTAGGATGGATTGGGAATGGACAGGGTTGGACTGGGATGAACTGGAAGTGGATTGGGAGGGACTGGTGTGGATTGGGAAGGTCTGGGAGAGGTGAATGTGGATGGGGGGCACTGGAGGGAGGGTGCAGGTCTGGCAATGAAATAAGAATGGACTGGAAATCAATTAGGAATTAGCTTTGAGGAGTTGGAAGGACTGGGAATAGCATTGGAGAGACTGGTATGCACTGGGAATATACTGGGAGGCACTGGGAATAGACTGGGACAGACTTGGGTGGTACTGAGAGAAGTGGGAGGGGATGGGGGGTACTGGGACAGAGGGTGGAGGTCTAGAAATAAACTGGGAATGAACTGGGAATAGATTGGAATTGAGCTGGAGGGCTTGGGTGGGACTGGGGACGACTGGGCGGGACTGGAAATGAACTGGAGTGGACTGGGAGGCATTGAGATTTATTGGGTTGGCACTGAGAGAGATGGGAGGGAATGGGGGGAGCTGGGAGGGATGGTGGAGTTCTGAGAGTGAACTGGGAATGAACTGGGAAGAGACTGGAAACGGACTGGGAGGGACTGGGGAGGAATTGGAGATGGTCTGGGAGGGACTGGGATGGCACTGGGAGGGATCTTGGTGGCACTGGGAGGGATCTTGGTGGCACTGGGAGGAACTGGGAATGAAGCGCGCGGCGCCGGGAGGCCGAGTCCAGCGCGGGGCCCTCGCGCTGCGGGTCTGCCTGGCAACAGGTGAGTCATCAGAGAGACGAGATCCCATTGGCTAAAAAGCGTTAGTTTAACGCGTAGCTGAAATGGACGCAAAGGGGGGCACTGGGAGGGACTGGGGCTGACTTGAAATGGACTGGGAGGGACTGGAAACGGACAGGGATGGATTGGGGTGGACTTGATGGACTTGGAATACACTTGGGCGGACTGGGAGGCACTGGGAATGAACCGGGAGGGATGGGGAATGGACTGGGAATGGGCTGAGTATGAGTGAGATGGCACTGGGATGGCACAAGGCGGCACTGGGAATGAACTTTGATGGACTGGGAAAGGACTGGGAGCGAGTGCAATGGCCTGGGAGGAACTGGGGGTCACTGAAAAAGGTGGGACGGGATGGGGGTTACTGGGAGTGTGGGTGGAGGTCGGAGAGTGAACTGGGAATGAGCTGGAAATAAACTGGAATTGAGTTGCAGGAGCTGGGTGGGACTGGGACAAACTGGGAGGAACTAGGAATAACGAGAGGGGCACTGAGACAGATGGCAGGGAGACTTGGCACTGGGATAGTGGGTAGAAGTAGGAGAGCGAACTGGGAATAGACTGTGAAGGATTAGGATGGACTGGAAATGGACTAGAAATGGACTGGCAATGGGTTGGGAGAAACTGGGAAGATTGGGATTGACTGGAGGGATTGGGATGGACTGAGAGGGACTGAGAGAGAGTGGGATAGACTGAAATGTACCGGGAATGGACTGAGATGGACTGGCATGGACTGGGAATGGACGGGGAGGTTCTGGGAATATACTGAAGGGACTGGTAGGGACTGGGATTGACTGGGATGGTCACTGGCAGGGCACGGCCCAAGGGGACACGCTCTGCCCCGCGCTCACCTCGGCGCTCCAACGCTGAACGGGCGGGACACCTCGTAGTTGTGCCGGCAGTACGTGTCCACCACAGTCCCTGCGTCCTCCATAAATTCCGGGTCGCTGTTCCTGTATTGGGCGTGTTTCTCCCCATAGGGGGTGAACCCCACGTAGTGCCCCACGTCGCTGTCGAACATCAGGTACAGCTCCCGGTTGTAGATGTACCTCCCCACGTACCTCACCTTCTCCGTGCCGTTAATGAAGTGACACTCGTACTTATGCATTTGCTGGAACACCCCTGTGAGTGCAGCACACAGCTCAGCGGTGCCCCCCCAGCACCCCAGCAGCACCCCCAGAGCTCCCGGGCCCACCCCGGATCCCCACTCCGCACCCCCTGTGCCCCACGGCCGCCACGGGACCCTCCTGCCCGCGCTGCCGCTTCCTCTTTGCCGCCCTTCCCCCATTTCCCCTTCCTCATCCTCTCCCCTCCCACCTCCGCCCGCTCCCCAATCACTTTTGGGCTCCCATTTCCCCATTTTCCCACTAATCCCACAATCCCCGGCCCCATCCCGCTCAGTTTTAGGGTCCCCCCTCCCCTTTCTCCCTTCCCCACCCTCTCCCACCCCTCCCTCCCCTCCCCCACCCCTCAGCCCCTCCCGCTCTCCCTTTGGGGGGTCCCCTCCTCCTCCCCCTCCATTCCGGGCTCCCCCCTTCGCCCCCTTTTCCCCTTCTCCCGCCCTGGCCCAGCGCCTCCCGCCCCCGCTCACCCGAGAGCTCCGCGCCCGCACCCGGGGGGGCTCCCAGCACCCCCAGTGCCACCAGCAGGGCCCCGGCTGCCGCCCCGAGCCCCATGGCCAGCGACCGCCGCCCCGAACCAACCGCGCTCCACTGCGGGAACCGGCCCGGAGCGGCGCGGGGTCATGAGGGGACGCGCTCCCTGATTGGTCGGGCGTGGTTTTGGCCGCGCTTTCATTGGTTGGCTTTTTTTGGCATCACTTTAATTGGCCGAAGTGATTTTTGCGCTCTCTAATTGGCCGGTCAGTTTGGAGCCCGATTTTCAGACCCTCCACCCAACAACTGATGACTCTTTTCCGCTCCTTATTCTGATTCGCCAGAATTTCTTAGCGAGCTCAATTTATTAACCCTCTATCCGCCAACACCCTCTACCCGGCCTCATTAAACTCCGCTCTCCCATTGGCTGAGCGCTTTTTGGGGTGCTGCTCCCCCGTTCCCAGTGCCCCCAGTTCGGATCCGCGTTCCTGGGAGCGGCACCGACCCTGCCCGTGTGCCCGGAGCGCCACGGACGGAGCGCGGAGCCTCCCCCGGCTGCTGCCGATGCTGGCCCTGACCCTGACCCCGATTCTGGGGGGGCAAGGTTGGGTTTTGGGGGGGTCCCGTTTCTGGAGTCGCTGGAATTTTTTGTTCGGATCCATTTGTCCCGCTCCGCTTGTGAAACACAGTTTTATAAACAACGGTATAAAGGAAATTACTTCCTACTAATTAAGTTATATTAAAGTTGTGTAAAACTAAATCCTATCAAAGTAATTTTTACTATAATACCAAGTTTTGTATTTATTACTTCTATAAAGTTTGGAAAATATTATATAGATCAATTGAGATTCGGGTCGTTCTCCTCATCCCGGTCGACTTCATCTGTTCGTCTTTTTCCTTGGGGTCCTCCTCTTCGCTCCTCCTACATAATTCCAGCTCCTCCTCCTCCTCCTCCTCCTCCTCCTCCTCCTCCTCCTCCCCCCGCTCCCCCCGGGCCCAGCCCCACCCTTTCTCCCCCTCCCTTTGCCCCAATCCGTCCCATCGCCCCCCGCCCCCCCAGACCCCTCCCCAGCGCCCCCCAACAAACGGCCCCGGGCCCAGCTGGGAAGCTTTATTGGGAGCGCCGGCAGCGGGCACTGGGCGGGGGCAGAGCGCCAGCGGCGCTGGGGGGGACACGGGACCCCCCCGGGATCAGCGGAGCGGGGACGGAGCGGGGGGTCCCGGCCGGCCCGAGCCCACGGGGAGGGGCTGCGGCCGCCGCCGCCTCAGGAGCTCTGTGGGCAGAGAAAAGGGGGTGACACCGGGCCGGGGGCCCCGGCGGGAGCGCGCACGGGGCTCCGCCACGGCGGCCCACGCCGCCCCCGGCACCCGCCCTCACCTTCTTGCGCACGTAGAAGCCGAGCCCCAGCGCCACGAAGACCGAGCCCAAGACCAAGCCCCCGATGCCCGTCAGCATCTTGCTGCGGCCGGCGTCCGGCGGCATCTCTGGGGGGTCCGCAGGGCTCAGCGCCCACAAAACCTCTCGGCGACACCCCCAGCCCCTCCCAGCGCCCTCCATGTGGCCCCCGGCCCAGCCAGGACCCCCTGAAACCTCCCCCCGATCCCTTTTGGGCCTCAGCAGGAGCCAGCAATGCCCCTCCCGTCCCTCTCGGCATCCCACAGCCCCCTCCCAGTTGCCCCCCAGCGTCCCAGGACCCCAAACTCCCTCCCAGTCACACCCAGCGCCCCCAAACTCCCTCCCAGTCACACCCAACGCCCCCAAACTCCCTCCCAGTCACACCCAGCGCCCCAAACTCCCTCCCAGTGCCCACCAGCACCCCCCCAACCCATCCCACCCTCCCCAGCATCCCCAAACCCCTGCCCAGCCCTTGCCCAGCCCCCAGCCCCTCTCCCACTCCAGCCCGGCTCTCTCCAGCTCCCTCCCAGTGCCTCCCAGCACAGCCCAGCGCCTCTGCCAGCGCCCCCAGGGGCTCCCCCGTACCCCAGTGCCGCCTCAGCGGCTGCTCCAGGCTGACGTGCTCCACCTGGCAGCTGTAGCTCAGCCCGCGCCGGGGCGGCGTTTCCAGCAGCACCAGCAGCTGGTAGGTCCAGTCCCCGTTGGCCACCACGTCGGTGGCCACCACGTGCTCCGACAGCTCCTGCTGGCCCTGGAACCACCTCACCTGGATGGCAGCGGGGTAGAAATCCATCACGGAGCAGAGCAGGCGGCCGGGGCCGGGCTGGGAGCTCGAGGCGGGCACCAGCGAGATGGACACGCTGGGGGGCACTGGCAGAGACAGAGAGAGAGAGAGAGAGCAGGGACACACTGGGATCAGCTGGGGGGCACTGGGAGAGACAGGGGAGGGCTGGGCTGGGCTGGGGAGGGACTTGGAATGGACTGGGATTGACTGGGAGGGACTGGAGATGGTCTTGGAGGGACTGGGATGGCACTGGGAGGGATCTTGGTGGCACTGGGAGGAACTGGGAATGAAGTGCGCGGCGCTGGGAGGCCGAGTCTAGCGCGGGGCACTCGGCTCTGCGGGTCTGCCTGGCAACAGGAGAGTCATCAGAGAGACGCGATCTGAATGGCTGGGAGGCGTCAGCTTCACGCGTCGCTGAAATGGACGCGCGGGGGGGCACTGGGAGGGAGTGGGGCTGACTGGAAATGGACTGGGATCGAATGGAAAGGGACTGGGATGGACTGGGACTTGATGGATTGGGAATACACTTGGAGGGACTGGAGGCACTGGGAATGAACCGGGAGGCATGGGGAACGTACTGCGTATGAGTGTGATGGCACTGGGATGGCACAAGGCGGGACTGGGAGTGACTGGATGAACTGGGAAAGGACTAGGAGCGACTGGGAGCGACTGGATAGACTGGGAATAGACTGGGAGGAACTGGGATGGCACTGAGAGAGGTGGGAGGGCATGGTGGTTACTCTGAGAGTGCATGAAGGTCTGGAGTGAACTGGAATGAACTGGGAATAGACTGGGAATTGAGTTGGAGGGGCTGGGTGGGACAGGGAGGCACTGGGAAGGACTGGAATGGCAATGAGAAAGATGGGAGGGGTACTCGGCAAAGGAGAAAGGGTGGAAGTCGGAGAGTGAACTGGGAATGAACTGGGAATAGACTGGGAGTCACTGGGATGGACTGGGATGAAGTCGGAATAGACTGGAAGGGACTGGGAATGGACTGGAGGGCTTGACAGGAAGTGGAAGAACACTGGGATGGACTGGGAATCGACTGGGGTGGACTGGGAGGGGACTGGGAGGGTGTGGGAATATACTGGAAGGGACTGGTAGGGACTGGGATTGACTGGGATGGTCACTGGCAGGGCAGGGCCCGAGGGGACACGCTCTGCCCCGCGCTCACCTCGGCGCTCCACGCTGAACGGGCAGCAATCGGGTAGTTGTGCCGGCAGTACGTGTCCACTCGAGCCCGTCTGTTCTCCATCCATTCCGGGTCGCTGTTCAAGCGCTTTGCATTCATCTCCCCATAGGGGGTGAACCCCACGAAGTGCCCCATGTCGCTGTCGAACATCACGAGCTGCTGCCGGTTGTAGATTTGCCTCTCCACGTACCTCACCTTCTCCGTGCCGTTAATGAAGTGACACTCGTGCTTTGCCAGCATCTGGAGAACCCCTGTGAGTGCAGCACACAGCTCAGCGGTGCCCCCCCAGCACCCCCAGCAGCGCCCCCAGAGCTCCGGGCCCACCCCGGATCCCCACTCCGCACCCCCTGTGCCCCACTGGCCGCCACGGGACCCTCCTGCCCGCGCTGCCGCTTCCTCTTTGCCGCCCTTCCCCCATTTCCCCTTCCCTCATCTCTCCCCTCCCACCTCCGCCCGCTCCCCAAATCACTTTTGGGCTCCCATTTCCCCACTAATCCCCCAATCCCCAGCCCCCCTCCCGCTCACTTTTTGGGTCCCCCCTCCCCTTTTCCCCCTTCCCCACCCTCTCCACCCCTCCCTCCCCTCCCCCACCCCTCAGCCCCTCCCGCTCTCCCTTTGGGGGGTCCCCTCCTCCTCCCCCTCCATTCCGGGCTCCCCCCTTCGCCCCTTTTCCCCCTTCTCCCGCCCTGGCCCAGCGCCTCCCGCCCCCGCTCACCCGAGAGCTCCGCGCCCGCACCCGGGGGGGCTCCCAGCACCCCCAGTGCCACCAGCAGGGCCCCGGCTGCCGCCCCGAGCCCCATGGCCAGCGACCGCCGCCCCGAACCAACCGCGCTCCACTGCGGGAAACCGGCCCGGAGCGGCGCGGGGTCATGAGGGACGCGCTCCCTGATTGGTCGGGCGTGGTTTTTTGGCGGCGCTTTCATTTGTTGGTGTTTTTTTTGGCCTCTCTTTCATTGGCCGAAGTGATTTTTGCGCTCTCTAATTGGCCGGTCAGTTTGGAGCCCGATTTCCAGACCCTCTACCCAGCAACTGATGACTCCTTGCCGCTCCTTTTTCTGATTCGCCAGAATTTCTGAGGGGGCTCAACTTATTAACCCTCTACCCGCCAACACCCTCTACCCGGCCTCATTAAACTCCGCTCTCCCATTGGCTGAGCGCTTTTTGGGGTGCTGCTCCCCGTTCCCGGTGCCCCCCGTTCGGATCCGCGTTCCTGGGAGCGGCACCGACCCTGCCCGGTGTGCCCGGAGCGCCACGGACGGAGCGCGGAGCCTCCCCCGGCTGCTGCCGCTGCTGGCCCTCACCCTGCCCCCGATTCTGGGGATCCATAGGGGGTTTGGGAGGTGGGTCCCGGATTTGGGCTTGGCTGGAATTTTCTATTCGGATCTCGTGATTTAGCATCGCTTTAGAAATACAATTATATTAAAAATGGAGTCCAGAAAATTGCTTACTACTATTTAAACTATACTAAAATTATGTAAACCTAAATTCTATTATGCTAACATTTCTTATAATACTAACTTCTTTATTTATGTCTTCTTTTAAATTTTAAATTATTAACTAAATTAATCCCGTTCGGTCGTCCTCTTCCGGCTGCTCCTCTTCCTCTCTCCTTCCTCTTCTGCTTGCTCCTCCTCCTTTCTCCCTCCGCTTCCTCCTTTTCTCGGTCCCTCCTCCTCCTCCTCCTCCTGCCGCTCCCCCCCGGGCCCAGCCCCCGCCCTTTCTCCCCCTCCCTTTGCCCCAATCCGTCCCATCGCCCCCCGCCCCCCCAGACCCCTCCCCAGCGCCCCCCAACAAACGGCCCCGGGCCCAGCTGGGAAGCTTTATTGGGAGCGCCGGCAGCGGGCACGGGGCGGGGGCAGAGCGCCAGCGGCGCTGGGGGGGACACGGGACCCCCCCGGGATCAGCGGAGCGGGGACGGAGCGGGGGGTCCCGGCCGGGCCCGAGCCCACGGGAGGGGCTGCGGCCGCCGCCGCCTCAGGAGCTCTGTGGGCAGAGAAAAGGGGGTGACACCGGGCCGGGGGCCCCGGCGGGAGCGCGCACACGGGGCTCCGCCACGGCGGCCACGCCGCCCCCGGCACCCGCCCTCACCTTCTTGCGCACGTAGAAGCCGAGCCCCAGCGCCACGAAGACCGAGCCCAAGACCAAGCCCCCGATGCCCGTCAGCATCTTGCTGCGGCCGGCGTCCGGCGGCATCTCTGCGGGGTCCGCAGGGCTCAGCGCCCCCAAAACCTCTCGGCGACACCCCCAGACCCTCCCAGCGCCCTCCCTGTGGCCCCCGGCCCGGCCAGGACCCCCTGAAACCTCCCCGCGATCCCTTTTGGGCCTCAGCAGGAGACACCAAAGCCCCTCCCGTCCCTCTCGGCATCCCACAGCCCCCTCCCAGGTTGCCCCCCCAGCGCCCCAGGAGCCCCAAACTCCCTCCCAGTCACACCCAGCGCCCCCAAACTCCCTCCCAGTCACACCCAGCGCCCCCAAACTCCCTCCCAGTGCTCCCCAGCACCCCAAACTCCCTCCCAGTCACACCCAGCGCCCCAAACTCCCTCCCAGTGCCCACCAGCGCCCCCCACAACCCCATCCCACCCTCCCCAGCACCCCCAAACCCCTGCCCAGCCCGTGCCCAGCCCCAGCCCCTCTCCCACTCCCAGCCCGGCTCTCTCCAGCTCCCTCCCAGTGCCTCCCAGCACAGCCCAGCGCCTCTGCCAGCGCCCCCAGGGGCTCCCCCGTACCCCAGTGCCGCCTCAGCGGCTGCTCCAGGCTGACGTGCTCCACCTGGCAGCTGTAGCTCAGCCCGCGCCGGGGCGGCGTTTCCAGCAGCACCAGCAGCTGGTAGGTCCAGTCCCCGTTGGCCACCACGTCGGTGGCCACCACGTGCTCCGACAGCTCCTGCTGGCCCTGGAACCACCTCACCTGGATGGCAGCGGGGTAGAAATCCATCACGGAGCAGAGCAGGCGGCCGGGGCCGGGCTGGGAGCTCGAGGCGGGCACCAGCGAGATGGACACGCTGGGGGGCACTGGGAGAGACAGAGAGAGAGAGAGAGAGAGAGCGGGGACACACTGGGATCAGCTGGGGGGCACTGGGAGAGGGAGGGGAGGGCTGGGCTGGGCTGGGGAGGGACTGGGGAATGGACTGGGAATGGACTGGGAGGGACTGGGAATGGACTTGTAGGAACTGGCAATGGAATGGGAATGGACTGGGAGGGACTGGGAGTGGACTGGGACTGACTGGGATGGACTGGGAGGAACTGTGAATGGACAGGGAATGGACTGGTGGCACTGGGAGGAACTGGGAATGGAGTGGTAGGAACTGGATGGATCGGGCTGGACCAGGAATGGGCTGGGGGCGTGACTTGAAATTGCCTGAGAGGGGCTGTGAATCTACTGGGGTGGACTGGGGATGGACTGGGATGGACTCTGGATGGAAAGGTGTGGACTGGATTGAACTGGAAATGAATTGGGATGGACTGGTGTGGATTGGGAAGGTCTGGGAGAGGTGAGTGTGGATGGGGTTACTGGGAGTGAGCATGGACTTCTGGGAATTAACTGGGAATGAACAGGAAATCAACTGGGAATTGGCTTTGAAGGAGTTGGAAGGACTGGGAATAGCATTGGGTGGGACTGGATGGACTGGGAATATACTGGGAGGCACTGGGAATAGACTGGACAGACTTGGGTGGTGTTGAGAGATATGGGAGGGAATGGTGAAACTGGGGAAGAGGCTGGAGGTCTGAGAGTGAACTGGGCATGAACTGGGAAAAGACTGGAAACGGCCTGGGAGGGACTGGGGAGGAATTGGCGATGGTCTTGGAGGGACTGGGATGGCACTGGGAGGGATTTTGGTGGCACTGGGAGGAACTGGGAATGAAGCGCGCGGCGCTGGGAGGCCGAGTCCAGCGCGGGGCACTCGGCGCTGCGGGTCTGCCTGGCAACAGGAGAGTCATCAGAGAGGCGCGATCCCATTGGCTGAAAAGCGTCAGCTTCACGCGTCGCTGAAATGGACGCGCGGAGGGGCACTGGGAGGGACTGGGGCTGACTGGAAATAGACTGGGATGGATTGGAAACGGACTGGGAGGGACTTGATGAACTGAGAATACACTTGGAGGGACTGGGAGGCACTGGGAATGAACTGGGAGGGATGGGGAATGGACTGGGAATGGGTTGAGTATGAGTGGGATGGCACTGGGATGGGACAAGGCGGGGCTGGGAGTGACTGGATGAATTGGGAATAGGCCATGGGAAACTGGGATGGCGCTGAGAGAGGTGGGAGGGGATGAGGAGTACTGGGAGAGAGGGTGAGGTGTGAGAGTGAGCTGGGAATGTACTGGGAATGGACTGAGATGGACTGTGATGGACTGGGAGGGGCTAGAAATGGACTGGGAAGGACTGGGAGGCACTGGGAATATACTTGGAAGGCCTGGGATGGACTGCGAATGGAGTGGTAATAGAATGGGATTGACAGGTAATGGATTGGGAATGTACTGGGAATAGATTGGAAATGGACTGGGAGGGTCTGGGAATGTTCTGGAAGGGACTGGTAGGGACTGGGATTGACTGGGATGGTCACTGGCAGGGCAGGGCCCGAGGGGACACGCTCTGCCCCGCGCTCACCTCGGCGCTCCACGCTGAACGGGGCAGCAATCGCGTAGTTGTGCCGGCAGTACGTGTCCACCTCATTTCGTTTGTACTCCAGTTTAGCCGGGTCGCTGTTCCAGCGCTTGGCATTCATCTCCCCATAGGGGGTGAACCCCACGTAGTGCCCCACGTCGCTGTCGAACATCGCGAACTGCTCCCGGTTGTAGATGTACCTCTCCACGAACCTCACCTTCTCCGTGCCGTTAATGAAGTGACACTCGGATAGTAACATCTCCTGGAACACCCCTGTGAGTGCAGCACACAGATCAGCGGTGCCCCCCCAGCACCCCCAGAGCTCCGGGCCCACCCCGGATCCCCACTCCGCACCCCCTGTGCCCCACGGCCGCCACGGGACCCTCCCTGCCCGCGCTGCCGCTTCCTCTTTGCCGCCCTTCCCCCATTTCCCCTTCCTCATCCTCTCCCCTCCCACCTCCGCCCGCTCCCCAAATCACTTTTGGGCTCCCATTTCCCCATTTTCCCACTAATCCCACAATCCCCAGCCCCCTCCCGCTCAGTTTTGGGTCCCCCCTCCCCTTTCCCCCTTCCCCACCCTCTCCCACCCCTCCCTCCCCTCCCCACCCCTCAGCCCCTCCCGCTCTCCCTTTGGGGGGTCCCCTCCTCCTCCCCCTCCATTCCGGGCTCCCCCCTTCGCCCCCTTTTCCCCCTTCTCCCGCCCTGGCCCAGCGCCTCCCGCCCCCCGCTCACCCGAGAGCTCCGCGCCCGCACCCGGGGGGGCTCCCAGCACCCCCAGTGCCACAGCAGGGCCCCGGCTGCCGCCCCGAGCCCCATGGCCAGCGACCGCCGCCCCGAACCAACCGCGCTCAACTGCGGGAACCAGCCCGGAGCGGCGCGGGGTCATGAGGGACGCGCTCCCTGATTGGTCGGGCGTGGTTTTGGCCGTGCTGTCATTGGTTGGGGTTTTTTTTTGCTTCACTTTAATTGGCCGAAGTGATTTTTGCGCTCTCTAATTGGCCGGTCAGTTTGGAGCCAGATTTCCAGACCCTCTACCCAGCAACCGATGACTCATTTCCGCTCCTTTTTCTGATTCGCCAGAATTTCTTAGCGAGCTCAATTTATTAACCCTCTACCCGCCAACACCCTCTGCCCGGCCTCATTAAACTCCGCTCTCCCATTGGGCTGAGCGCTTTTTGGGGCGCTGCTCCCCCGTTCCCAGTGCCCCCAGTTCGGATCCGCGTTCCTGGGAGCGGCACCGACCCTGCCCGGTGTGCCCGGAGCGCCACGGACGGAGCGCGGAGCCTCCCCCGGCTGCTGCCGCTGCTGGCCCTGACTCTCAATTCTGGGGGTCGAATGTGAGGTTTGGGGAGGGGGGCTCACAGATTTGGGGTTCTTTGGAATTTGGGGAATTCTGGGAATTAAGGGGTCAAAGGGATCAATCCAAATTTTTTGCAATTTTTGGGAGTTTTTGGGGTGATTTTTTTGAGTTATTTTTCGGGATTTTGGCGGGGGGGGGGTGGTCGTGGTTTTTTCGCCCTCTTTTCACGGTTGTAGGGGGTTGGGTGTCGTCGAATTCGTCTTTTTTCCATGATGTTGAGTCTCTGGAAGCGCCTAAATCCCCTTGTCCAAGGGATTTTGGAGGCTTGGGCGTGGCCAGACCCCCCTGTACACAAAATTTGGGCTGTCAGGGAGTGACTTAAACCCCCCTGTACACATAATTCTAGGTACTGAATATTCCCAAATCCGCTTTTCCCGGGGATTTTGGGGGTCTGGGTGTTCCTAAACCCCCCTCGTCCCCGGGATTTTGGGGGTCTGGGAGTGCTCAAACCCCCCTGTACCCGAAATTTGGAGAACTCAGCATTCCCAAATCCTCTTTTTTTCCCGATTTCGGGGGTATGTAAGTGCCCAAACCCCCTCGTACCTGGAATTTTGGGGATCTGGGAGTGCTCAAACCCCCCTGTACACAAAATTTGGGGGGATCTGGAGTGCCCAAACCGCCCTGGACCCAAAATTTTGGGGGGCTGGGAATGTCCAAACCCCCCTGTACACAAAATTTGTGGAACTGGGTTTTCTCATATCCTCTTTTCCGGAGTTTTGGTGCTCTGGAAGTGCCTAAACCCCCTTGTCCTGGCGATTTTGGGGATCTGGGAGCGCTCAGACCCCCTTGTACACATAATTTGGTGAAATGTAAGTTCCTAAATCCCTTTTTTTCCAGGATTTTTGGATCTCTGGATGTGCCTAAATCCCTTTTTTCCAGAATTTTTGGAGTCTGAGAGTGCCTAAACCCCCCGTACCGACAACTTCGGGAACTCAGTGTTCCCAAATCCTTTTTTTCAGAGATTTTGGGGATGTGTATGTTCCTAAACTCTCTTGTCCCGGGGATTTTGGGGATCTGGGAGTGCTCAAACCCCCCTGTACCCAAAATTCGGGGGGATCTGGGAGTGCCCAAACCCCCCTGGACACAAAAATTTGTGGAACTGGGTTTTATCACATCCTCTTTTCCCGGAGTTTTGTTGCTCTGGAAGCGCCCAAACCCCCTTGTCCCCGGGATTTTGGGGATCTGGGAGCGCTCAAACCCCCCTGTACACAAAGTTTGGTGAAATGGAAGTGCCTAAATCCCTTTTTTCCCAGGATTTTTGGATCTCTGGATGTGCCTAAATCCCCTTTTTCCAGAATTTTTGGAGTCTGAGAGTGCCTAAACCCCCCGTACCGACAACTTCGGGAACTCAGTGTTCCCAAATCCTTTTTTTCAGAGATTTTGGGGATGTGTATGTTCCTAAACTCTCTTGTCCCGGGGATTTTTGGGATCTGGGAGTGCTCACACCCCCCTGTACCCAAAATTCGAGGTGATCTGGGAGTGCCCAAACCCCTGTACACAAAATTTGGGGAACTGGGTTTTCTCACATCCTCTTTTCCCGGAGTTTTGTTGCTCTGGAAGTGCTCAAACCCCCCTGTCCCCGGATTTTGGGGATCTGGGAGTGCTCAAACCCCCTTGTACACAAAATTTGGTGAAATGGAAGTGCCTAAATCCCCTTTTTTTCCAGGATTTTTGGGTCTCTGGAAATGCCTAAATCCCTTTTTTTCCAGGATTTTTGGATTCTGGGAGTGCCTAAACCCCCCGTACCCACAATTTTGGCAACTCAGTGTTCCCAAATCCGCTTTTCCCGGTGATTTTGGGGGTCTGGATGTTCCTAAACCCCCTCGTCCCCGGGATTTTGGGGGTCTGGGAGTGCTCACACGCCCCTGTACACAAAATTTGTGGAACTGGGTTTTCTCACATCCTCTTTTCCCGGAGTTTTGGTGGTCTGGAAGTGCCTAAATCCCCTTGTCCTGGGAATCTGGGGAGGGCTGGGAGTGCTCAAACCCCTTGTACACAAAATTTGCTGAAATGGAAGTGCCTAAATCCCTTTTTTCCAGGATTTTTGGGTCTCTGGAAGTGCCTGAATGCCTATTTTCCAGGATTTTTGGAGTCTGGGAGTGCCTAAACTCCCTGTATCCACAATTTGGGAAACTCAATGTTCCCAAATCCGCTTTTCCCGGGGATTTTGGGGGTCTGGATGTTCATAAACCCCCTTGTCCCGGGATTTTGGGGATCTGGGAGTGCCCAAACCCCCCTGGACCCAAAATTTTGGGGGCTGGGAGGACCCAAACCCCCCTGTACACAAAATTTGGGGAACTGGGTTTTCTCACATCCTCTTTTCCCGGAGTTTCGGTGCTCTGGAAGTTCCTAAACCCCCTTGTCCCGGGGATTTTGGGGATCTGGGAGCGCTCAAACCCCCTTGTACACAAAATGTGGTGAAGTGGAAGTGCCTAAATCCCCTTTTTTCCAGGATTTTTGGGTCTCTGGAAGTGCCTAAATCCGTTTTTTCCAGGATTTTTGGGTCTCTCGAAGTGCCTAAATCCCTTTTTTCCAGAATTTTTGGAGTCTGGGAGGCCTTAACCCCCGTACCCATAATTTGGGGAACTCAATGTTCCCAAATCCGCTTTTCCCGGGCATTTTGGGGGTCTGGATGTTCCTTAACCCCCTCGTCCCCGGGATTTTGGGGATCTGTGAGTGCTCACACCCCCCCTGTACTCAAAATTCGGGGGGGGCTTGGAGTGCCCAAACCCCCCTGTACACAAAATTTTAGGTACTGAATGTTCCCAAATCCGCTTTTCCCGGGATTTTGGGGTCTGGGTGTTCCTAAACCCCCTCGTCCCCGGGATTTTGGGGATCTGGGAGTGCTCAAACCCCTTGTACACAAAATTTGGTGAAGTGGAAGAGCCTAAATCCCTTTTTTTCCAGGATTTTTGGGTCTCTCGAAGTGCCTATATCCATTTTTTCCAGGATTTTTGGAGTCTGGGCAGTGCCTAAACTCCCTGTATCCACAATTTGGGGAACTCAATGTTCCCAAATCCGCTTTTTCCCGGGGATTTTGGGGCTCTGGATGTTCCTAAACCCCCTTGTCCCCGGGATTTTGGGGGTCTGGGAGTGCCCAAATCCCCCTGGACCCAAAATTTTGGGGGGCTGGGAGTGTCCAAACCCCCCTGTACACAAAATTTGTGGAACTGGGTTTTCTCATATCCTCTTTTCCCGGAGTTTTGGTGCTCTGGAAGTGCCTAAACCCCCTTGTCCTGGCGATTTTGGGGATCTGGGAGCGCTCAGACCCCCTTGTACACATAATTTGGTGAAATGTATGTTCCTAAATCCCTTTTTTTCCAGGATTTTTGGATCTCTGGATGTGCCTAAATCCCTTTTTTCCAGAATTTTTGGAGTCTGAGAGTGCCTAAACCCCCCGTACCGACAACTTCGGGAACTCAGTGTTCCCAAATCCTTTTTTTCAGAGATTTTGGGGATGTGTATGTTCCTAAACCCTCTTGTCCCCCGGGATTTTGGGGATCTGGGAGTGCTCAAAACCCCCTGTACCCAAAATTTTGGGAACTGGGTTTTCTCACATCCTCTTTTCCCGAGTTTTGATGCTCTGGAAGCGCCTAAACCCCCTTGTCCCCGGGATTTTGGGGATCTGGGAGTGCTCAAACCCCCTTGTACACAAAATGTGGTGAAGTGGAAGTGCCTAAATCCCCTTTTTTCCCAGGATTTTTGGGTCTATGGAAGTGCCTAAATCTGTTTTCTCCGGCATTTTTGGAGTCTGGGAGTGCCTAAACATCACATACCCACTATTTGGGGAACTCAATGTTCCCAAATCCGCTTTTCTCGGGGATTTTGGGGGTCTGGATGTTCATAAACCCCCTCGTCCCCGGGATTTTGGGTATCTGGAGTGCCCAAACCCCCCTGTACACAAAATTTGGGGAACTGGAAGAGCCTAAATCCGCCAGAATTTCTTAGCGAGCTCAATTTATTAACCCTCTACCCGCCAACACCCTCTACCCGGCCTCATTAAACTCCGCTCTCCATTGGCTGAGCGCTTTTTTGGGGTGCTGCTCCCCGTTCCCAGCGCCCCCAGTTCGGATCCGCGTTCCTGGGAGCGGCACCGACCCTGCCCGGTGTGCCCGGAGCGCCACGGACGGAGCGCGGAGCCTCCCCCGGCTGCTGCCGCTGCTGGCCCACACCCTGCCCCCGATTTTGGGGGTCCAGGAGGGGTTTCTTGGGGGGTCCCGGTTATGGGGTTCGCTGGAATTTTGTATTCGTATCCCTTTGTCCCGCTCCGCTTTAGAAACACAATTTTATTAACACTGGAGTGAAATAAACTATTTACTACTACTTAAATGATAATAAAATTACGTAAACCTAAATCATACTATAACCACATTTATTATAATATTAATTTATAATTTTAAAACTTGTATAATATCTAAAAATTATTAATTAAAATTCATCCCGTTCGGGTCGCCCTCTGCCGGCTAGTTCTCTTCCTCTGTCCTTCCTCTTCTTTCTGGTTGCTCCTCCTCCTCCTCCGCCTCGGGGCGGGGCGGGGGAATGGCGCGGTTCTTCCTCCTCCTCTTTTCTCCCTCCTCTTCCTCTCTTCTTCATCTTTTTCTCGGTTCCTTCTCCTCCCTCCTTCTCCTTTCTAATCCCGCCCCTTCCTCCTCCTCCCCTTCCTCCTCCTCCTCCTCCTCCCCAAATTCCTCACCGTGGGCAGCCTTTGGAGCTGCGGATCTGCCCGGCAACTGCTGAGTCATCGGCTTCGCGCACTCTGATTGGCTGATGCTTACAGCGCTCCCTGTGATTGGTTGATTTTTTTTCCTGGCTTGTTTGAGGGTTTGGGGAGGGGGAAGTTTTCCCGTGGATGATCCCAAAAACGCCCAAATTCCCCGAAATTCATAAAAAAATTCGAGAAAAACAAAAAAAATCTCAGAAAAATCCCTCCCCCAAAAAAACCCCGAAAATATCAGAAAAATCCCAAATCCCAAACCCCGAAATTCCCAGGAAATGTGTGAAAAATTGCAGAAAAATCCTCCAAAAATCCCCCAAAAATCACCTAAAAAATTATCCGAAAACCCCAAAAAATGGCACAAAATTCCCCCCAAATATTCTAAAATATCCCTCAAAACCCCACTTAAATCCCCCTAAACCTCCCCAAAATCACTTAAAATTCATAAAAGATCCCCCTAAAATCCCATTAATCTCCCCAAAAATTCCTAAAAAATTCCCCAAAAATCCCCAAGAAAGTCTCCAAAATATTCTCCCAAAATTCCCAAAAAATCCATAAAAAATCTTTTAAAAATCCCTAAAAATCCCAAATCCCCAAACCCCCCAGAAGTCCCAGAAAAATAATTTAAAAACCTCAAAAATCCCCTGAAAATTCCCCAAAAAGTCCCAATAAATTCGCCCAAAACCCCAAAAAATCCAATTTTTTCCCCCAAAAAAAGCACAACCAGACTGGAATAATATTTTCTTTATTTACACCATCCAAGAATTCCAAAGGATTTTTTTTTCTCTTTTTTTTTCCACTTTTTTTTTGTCATTTTTTTTTCTTCTTTTTTCTAGGAAAAAAAAAAAATCCAAAACCACGAAATCCTAAAAGGGCAAAAAGGGAATGGGAAAGAGGAGAAGGAAAAATGGGAAAAAATTGGAAAAAAAACCCCAAAAAAAGCAAAATAAAACCCCCCAAAAAATCAGGAAAAAAAAAAGAAAAAAAAAAGGAATAAAATAAAAAATTTTAACATAAAAAAATTCCCCCCAAACCCCTTTTAAATTTAATTTAGTTTTTGAATTAATTTTATTTTTTTATTCCTGGAGATTTTGGTGGAATTTTCCCAGAAAATAATTTAAATTTTCCCAGAAATGAAATTAATTTGGATTTTTGTCTGGAACAAACTGGGAAAATGGGAAAAAATTGAAATTTAGGGTAAAAAAATTCAATTTTTAGGGGAAATAAAGAGAAGAAAATTTTAATTTTAGGGGAAAAAAATCTCCAAATTTTAGGGGAAAATAAAAGGGAACAAAATTTTAATTTTTAGTGGGAAAAAAAAGGAAAAATTCCAATTTTTAGGGAAAAATAAATTCAATTTTTAGGGGAAATAAAAGGGAAGAAAATTTTCTATTTTTAAGAAAAAAAGGAGAAAAAATTCAATTTTTAGCCCAAATTTTGGATTTTTTCTGCTTTTTTTTTTTTTTTGCAATTTCTCATTTACTTTACATTTAATTTTTAAGGTTTTTTTAGGATTTTTTAAGGAATTTTAGCAGGTTTTTCAAGCAATTTTTAAGGAATTTGTAAATATTTTAAAGGATTTTTTAAGGATTTTTTTAGGATTTCTCCCTTAAAAATCCCCAATTAAAAAATCCTTTTTTTCCCCCAAATTATGGAAATTTTTTTTTGCCTCTTTGTCTGTTTTTTTAACTTTAAAATTCAATTATAAAAGTAAATTATTTCCAGGAATTTCACCTCAACCCCTTTCTTTTTACCCCAAAAAAATCCCATTTTTTCCCAAATTTTTTACATTTTTTTCCCCAATTTTCCCCCAAATTTTTACATTTTCTCCAGGAATTTTTCTTTTTTTTTTTTTTTTCTGGGAATTTTTTTCCAGGAATTCCACCTCAAATTCTCCATTCCCTCCCTTATTTACCCCAAAAAATCTGATTTTTTCCCCATTTTTTACATTTTTTTCCCCAATTTTTTTTCATTTTTTTCCAGGAATTTTTCTGGGAATTTTTCCAGGAATTCCACCTCAATCCCATTTTTTCCCAAAATTTTCCCCCAAATTTTTACATTTTTTCCCAAAATTTCCACTTTTTTTCCAGGAAATTTTTTCTGGAATTCTTTCTGGGAATTCCACCTCCAATTCTCCATTCCCTCCCCAAAAAAATCCAATTTTTACCCCAAAAAAAATCCCATTTTTTCCCAAATTTTTACATTTTTTCCCCAATTTTCCCCAATTTTTTACATTTTCTCCAGGAATTTTCACTTTTCTCCAGGAATTTTTTTCTGGGAATTTCTCCAGGAATTCCACCTCAACCCCTCCCTTTACCCCCAAAAAAATCCCATTTTCACCCCAAAAAATCCCATTTTTTCCCCCAAATTTTTACATTTTCCCCCCGATTTTTTTACGTTTTTTCCCGGGAATTCTTCAGTTTTTTTGCCAGGATTTTTTTTTTGTGTTTTTTGCAGGATTTTGGGAGGGAGTTCAGGCGGAATCCGAGTCGCTGGTGTCCGAGGAGGAGGAGGAGGAGGAAGAGCTGCTCGAGTCCGAGCTGGAGCTGGAGGCGCTCAGACGCGACGCGGCCGCCGCCGCCGACTCCGGCTTCTCGTTGGCTGAAAAAAGGGAAAAAAATCCACAAAAAATTGGGAAAAATTCCTTCAAAATTCAGCTTTTTATCTCACCTAAAATTCCCAACCCAAAATTCCCAAAAATTCCTCAAAAATTCCTCAAAATTCCCCCAAAAACTGATTTTTTTTCCAACAATTTTTTGGATTTTTTTGGCCAAATTCAGCTGCCCAACCCATCCCAAAATCCCCAAAATCCTGAATTCCCAAATTTCCAATCCCAAAATTTCAATCCTGACCCCAAAATCCCAAGATTCCCAATCCAAATCCTAAAATTTTAATCCCAATCCCAAAATTCTCAATCCCAAAATTTCCGCCACCGCCGCCGACTCTGGCTTCTCGTTGGCTGGAAAGGGGAAAAATCCACAAAAAATTGGCAAAAATTCCCTCAAAATTCAGTTTCTTATCCCACCTAAAATTCCCAACCCAAAATCCCCAAATTTTGGGGTTTTTAAAGGATTTTTTCCCAAAAAATTCCAAATTTTGGACCAATTTTTTTGGGCCAAATTCAGCTGCCTAATCCATCCAAAATTACCAAAATCCTGAATTCCCAAATTCCCCAATCTCAAAATTTCAATTTTCATCCTAGAACTTCTAATCCTGATCCTGGAATTGTCAATCCCAAAATTCCAATTCCAATTCTGGAAAAACTGAGAAAAACATTCTCAAAATTCACTTCCCTATTCCACCTAAAATTGCCAACCCAAAATTCCCAAAAATTCCTTAAAAAATCCTGAAAATTCCCCCAAAATTCCCGATTTTCCATCTTTTTTTTAATATTTTTTTTGACCAAGTTAAGCTGCCCAACCCATCCCAAATTCCCAAAATCCCCAATCCTAAAATTCCCAAAATTCCCTGAATTCTGGACCCTTTCTCAAGAATTTTTGTGAAATTAATTCCCAAATATTCCAAATTTTGGAGCCATTTTCGGTGAAGTAATTCCCAAAAAATTCAATTTTTGACCTTTTTTTACAAGGTTTTTCCAAAATTCCATTTCCTACCCCACCCAAATTTGCCCAAATTCCCAGAATTCCTAAAAATTCCCAAAATTTCGATTTTCCAACCCTTTTTTGGGGGTTTTTTGGCCGAGTTGAGCTGCCCGCTGACGTCCTGCAGCCGCTTCTCCAGCTCCCGTTTCTTCTCCAGGGCCAGCTCCTCTTTCGTCTTCCCCACCGGCTTCTTCAGGGCTGGAAAGTTCCAGAAAAGTCAGGAAAAAATGGGAAAAATTGGGGAAAAAGTGGGGGAAAGGTTGGGGAAAATTGTGTGGAAATTGCAGAAAAAATAAGAGAAAAATGGCTGAAAAAATCGGAGAAAAATCCCAGAAAAATTGCTTTAAAAATCTAAGAAAAATTCCCCAAAAATGGGAGGAAATCCTAGAAAAATCCCGATAAAACTGAGAAAAAATAGTAAAAAAAAATCACTAAAAAGTCTGAGAAAAATCTGAGAAAAATTCCCAAAAAATTTCAGTAAGACTTAGGAAAAATGGTAGAGAAAGCACTAAAAAATCTGAGTAAAGGCCTCCAGAAATCAGAAAAGTGAAAACTCCCCCCAAAAATCCTAAAAAATAACCTAAAAATCCCTAAAAATCCTCAAAACCCCCTGAAAAATCCTAAAAAATGATTTTAAAAAATCGCTAAAAATCCCCAAAAAATCATAAGAAATCCCTGAAATACGCCACAAAAATCCCCGAAAAACAGCAAAACAATCAGAAAAAATCCCTTAAAAAATCACCTAAAATCCTCCAAAAACCCTCTAAAAATCTCTGAAAAATCAAAGAACAATGCTTGAAAACAAAAAGAAAATCCCCAAAAAATCACAACATATCACTAAGAAAAGGGTAAAAAAACAGGAAAAAATCCTCCCCCAAAAATTTAACAAATCCCTGAAATCCCAAAAACATCCTCAAAAATAATTTAAAAATGCCCCCAAAATTCCCAGTGAAATAAAAAAAATTCCTACAAATACAACACATAAATCCGAAAAAAAGAGCCTTGAAAAATAAATTCAAAAATCACCAAAAAAAATCAGGAAAAACCACCAAAAATCCCCCAAAAAAACCACAAAAATTTCCCAAAAAAACCCTGAAAAAATGCCCAAAAATTCATATTTTTCCCCAAAATTTCTATTTTTTCCTTACTCTCACTGTAGGGTTTGTGGGGTTTCTTCTCAGGCAGGCCAGCATGGAGCTCCCTGAGGCCGACATCTCCACACGCCACAAAACGCAGAGATACCCACAAAACACCTCAAAAATCCCAATTTTTTCCCCAAAAAATCCCCAATTTTCCCACAAAAATCCCCTCAAAAATTAAATTTCTCACTTTCACTGTAAAATTTTCTGGGTTTCTTCCTCAGGCAGGAGAGCCCGAGCTCTCGAGCTCCCTGAGGCCAACATCCCCACACGCCACAAAACTCAGATACACCCAGAAAATGCCTCAAAAACCTCCAAAAAACCCAAAAAATTCCCAAAAAAACCTGAAAAAAATCCCAAATAAATTCCAAAATAACCCAAAATTTTAAATTTCTCACTTTCACTGTAAGGTTTCCCGGGTTTCTCCCTCAGGCAGGAGAGCACGGAGCTCCCTGAGGCCGACATCCCCACACGCCACAAAACTCAAAAATACCCAGAAAATGCCCAAAAAAACCTCCAAAAAAGATCAAAAAAACTCCCGAAAAATCCCCAAAAATCCAAATTTTCCCCCAAATCTTGTTTTAATATTTCTCCCTTTCACTGTAAGGTTTCCTGGGTTTCTCCCTCAGGCAGGATAGCCCGGAGCTCCATGAGGCCAACATCCCCACACGCCACAAAACTCAGAATACCCAGAAAATGCCCCAAAAATACCAGAAAAATCCCCAAAAAATCACAAAAATTTCCCAAAAAACCCTGAAAAACATTCAAAACAAATTCCAAAATAACCCAAAAAACTAAATTTCTCACTCTCACTCTAGGGTTTCCTGGGTTTCTCCCTCAGGCAGGAGAGCCCAGAGCTCTCGACCTCCCTGAGGCCAACATCCCCACACGCCACAGAACTCAGAGATACCCAGAAAATTCCTCAAAAAACCTCCAAAAAACACCAAAAAACCCCCAAAATTCCCATTTTCCCACAAAAATTCCCCCAAAAATTAAATTTCTCACTTTCACTGTAAGGTTTGCGGGTTTCTTCCTCGGGCAGGAGAGCACGGAGCTCCCTGAGGCCGACATCCCCACACACCACAAAACTCAGAGATACCCAGAAAACACCTCAAAAATCCCAGAGAAATCCCCAAAAAATTACAGAGAAGTGCCAAAAAAATCACAGAAAAATGCCCAAAATTACAAAGTAACCCAAATAATAATTTTTATTCATTCTCACTGTAAGGTTTCCTGGGTTTCTCCCTCAGGGAGGAGAGCCCAGAGCTCTCGAGCTCCCTGAGGCCAACATCCCCACACGCCACCATACCCAGAGATACCCAGAAAATGCCCCAAAAAAACCTCCAAAAACCGCCAAAAAAATCCCCAAAAATCCCAAATTTCCCTCAAAATCTTAATTTTTAGTATTTCTCACTTTCACTGTAAGGTTTCCTGGGTTTCTCCCTCAGGCAGGACAGCCCAGAGCTCTCGAGCTCCCTGAGGCTAACATCCCCACACGCCACAGAACCCAAAAAATCCCACAAAAATCCCAATTTTCCCCCAAAAACCCCCATTTTCCCCCCAAACCTTCACTCACTCTCACTGTAGGGTTTCCTGGGTTTCTTCCTCAGACACGACAGCACGTATCTCTCGAGCTCCCTGAGCGTGGAGGGTTTGAGCGTCTCGAAGTCGCTCTCAATCTCCTCGGGGTTGGAGGAGATCCCAACATCCCACAGAGACCCAAAAATCCCCAAAAAATCCCAAACAAACCCCAAAAAAATCCCAAATATTTCATGTTCTTACTCTCACTATAAGGTTTGTGGGGTTTCTTCCTCAGGCTGGAGAGCCCGGAGCTCCCTGAGGCCAACATCCCCACACGCCACAAAACCCAGGAATACCCAGAAAATGCCCCAGGAAACCTCCAAAAAATGCCAAAAAACCCCTGAGAAATGCCCAAAAATCCCAATTTTCCCACAAAAATCCCACCAAAAATTAAATTTCTGACTCTCACTGTAGGGTTTCCTGGGTTTCTCCCTCAGGCAGGACAGCCCAGAGCTCTCGAGCTCCCTGAGGCCAACATCCCCACACGCCACAGAACTCAGAGATATCCAGAAAACGCCTCAAAAAACCTCCAAAAAATGCCAAAAATATCCCTGAAAAATGCCCCAAAATCCCAAATTTCCCCAAAATAACCCAAAATTTTAAATTTTCCCTCACTCACGGTAAGGTTTCCTGGGTTTCTTCCTCAGGCAGGACAGCACAGGGCTCCCTGAGCCCAGCATGTGCCACACAACAAAACAGCCAAAAAATCACAGAAAAATCCCAAAAACCCCCAAAAATTTCCCCCCAAAAAATCACAGAAAAATCCCCCAAAAATATAAAATAACCAAATTTAAAATTCCTTTTGTTCATTGTAAGATTCCTGGGTTTCTCCTCAGGCAGGACAGCACGGAGCTCCATGAGGCCGACATCCCCACAGGTCACAAAACTCAGAGATACCCAGGAAATGCCCCAAAAAACCTCCAAAAACGTCAAAAAAACCCAAAAAAATTCCCAAAAAACCCTGAAAAAAATCCCAAATAAATCCCAAAATAACCCAAAATTCCCAATTTCCTCACTTTCACTGTAAGGTTTCCTGGGTTTCTTCCTCAGACAGGAGAGCATGGAGCTCCCTGAGGCCAACATCCCCACACGCCACAAAACTCAGAGATACCCAGAAAATACCACAAAAAACCTCCAAAAAACGCCAAAAAATCCCAAATTTCCCCCAAAATCTTAATTTTTAGTATTTCTCACTTTCACTGTAAGGTTTCCCTGGGTTTCTCCCTCAGGCAGGACAGCCCAGAGCTCCATGAGGCCGACATCCGCACACCCCACAAAACCCAGAGATACCCAGGAAATGCCCCAAAAAACCTCCAAAAAACGCCAAAAACCTCCAAAAAATCCCCCAAAATCCCAAATTTCCCCCAAAATCTAATTTTTAGTATTTCTCACTTTCACTGTAAGGTTTCCTGGGTTTCTCCTCGGACAGGACAGCACAGAGCTCCCTGAGCCCAACATGTGCCACAACACAAACCAGCCCAAAAACGGCCGAAAAATCACAGAAAAATCCCCAAAAAAACCCAAAAAATCCCCAAAAATTTAAATTCCTTACTCTCACTGTAGGGTTTCCTGGGTTTCTTCCTCAGACACGACAGCAACGTATCTCTCGAGCTCCCTGAGCGTGGAGGGTTTGAGCGTCTCGAAGTCGATCTCGATCTCCTCGGGGTTGGAGTCCCTGAGCGAGGGCTCGCGGCTCTGGATGATGTGCACCACCCGGCCCAGCTTCTCCCCGGGCAGTTTGTTGATGTCCAGGCTCAGCTGCCGCTTCTCGTCGTACGACATCGGCTTGGATTCCTCCTCTTCCTCAGAGTCCAGCAGCGAGGAAGGCGCCAGCGGGAGGGGCGGCTTCGAGGATTTCTTGGAAGGTCTGAAAATAAAAAAAATTCTGGTTTTATATTGATTTTTGGGGTTATTTTGTACGATATGGGATTGGACTCCTCCTCTTCCTCAGAGTCCAGCAGGGAGGAAGGCGCCAGTGGGAGGGGGGGCTTGGGCAAAAAATCACCAAAAATTCCCAAATAAATCCCAAATAAATCCCAAAAATTCCCAAACAAATCCAAAAATAAAAAATTTGAATTTTCCCCACCTGTTTGCCGTGGCAGCCCCGTTTTTCCGGGCCCTCCTGCTCTGGCCCTGCCGTGCCCGGCTCTCGTCGTCGGGCCCCGCTCTCCCTTTGTGCTTCTCCGATTTCTTCTTCTTCCTCTTCTCCCTCTTCCTCTTGGCTTGGCCACGGGGCCCTGCGACAGCGCCGCCAGCTGCTCGTGCACCGCCCGCAGCTGCAAAAGAAAATTTCATTTATTTTCTCATTTTTGCCCCTTTTTCCCCCATTTTTCCTCAATTTTTCCTAATTTTTTTGGATTTTTTTCCAATTTTTTCCACAATTTTTCCTATTTTTTTCAGATTTTTTTTCAGATTTTTTCCCCAATTTTTCCTATTCTTTTCAGATTTTTTTTCCAATTTTCGGATTTTTTTTTCCCAATTTTTCCTCAAATTTTCCGATTTTTTTCCAATTTTTCCACAATTTTCCTATTTTTTTCGGATTTTTTCCCCAATTTTTCCTCAGTTTTTTCCTCAATTTTCCTATTTTTTCCCAATTTTTCCTCAATTTTTCCTATTTTTTTCAGATTTTTTTCCCAATTTTTTCGGATTTTTTTTTCCAGTTTTCCCTCAATTTTCCCTATTTTTTTCAGATTTTTTCCAATTTTTTTCCTCAATTTTTCCTGTTTTTTTTTTTTATTATTTTTCCCCATTTTTTCTTTTTATTTTTCACATTTTCCCCCCATTTTTTTTCCTATTTTTTCCTGGATCTTTATGATTTCCACCCCCAATTTTTCCTAGGACAGCGCCGCCAGCTGCTCGTGCACCGCCCGCAGCTGCAGAAAAAAATTTTATTTATTTTCTCATTTTTGCCCTTTTTTTCCCCATTATTTTAAATCTTTTTCCCATTTTTTTCGGATTTTTTTCCTCAATTTTTCCTATTTTTTTCAGATTTTTTTCCCAATTTTTTCCTCAATTTTTCCTATTTTTTCCTCAATTTTTGCTAATTTTTTTTTCAGATTTTTTCCCAATTTTTTCAGATTTTTTCCCAGTTTTTTCCTCAATTTTTTCTTATTTTTTCGGATTTTTTTCAGATTTTTTCCCAATTTTTCCTATTTTTTTCGTATTTTCTCCCAATTTTTTCTTCATTTTTTCCTATTTTTTCAGATTTTTTTTCCCAATTTTTTCCTCAATTTTTTCAGGTTTTTCCCACAAATTTTCCCCAATTTTTTTCTTTATTTCTCCCAATTTTTTCCCCAATTTTTCCCCATTTTTCCTCCAATTTCCCCCAAATTTTCCCCATTTTTTTCCTTCATTTCCCCCAAATTTTCTCCTTTTTTTCTGCATTTCCCCCATTTTCCCCAATTTTTTCCTTTATTTCCCCCAATTTTTTTCCCCAATTTCCCCCAAATTTTCCTTAATTTATTTCCTTTATTCCCCCAATTTTTCCTTCCAATTTCCCCAAATTTTCTCCAATTTTTTCTCATTTCCCCCATTTTCCCTGATTTTTCCACAATTTTCCCCCATTTTTTCCCAATATTTCCCTCATTTTCCCGGTTTTTCCACAAATTTTCCCCAATTTTTTCCTTTATTTCCCCAATTTTTTCCCAATTTTTTCCAGAATCTCCCCAAATTTTATTCCTTTTTTCTTCCATTTCACCCGCTTTTTCCCCTATTTGCCCCCTCTTTTTTCCCCCAAATTTTCCCCAATTTTTCCTTTATTTCTCCCCAATTTTTCCCCAATTTCCCCCCATTTTTCCTCCAATTTTTTCCTTTATTTCCCCCAATTTTTCCCCAATTTCCCCCAAATTTTCTCCTTTTTTTTTCCTCATTTCCCCCATTTTCCCCCATTTTTTCCCCATTTACCCCCAATTTTCCCCCCATTTTCCCCAAATTTCCTCAATTTTTTCCTTTATATCCCCTAAATTTTTCACCAATTTACCCCAAATTTTCTCCATTTTTTCCCAATATTTCCCCCAAATTTTCACAAGTTTTCTCCTTTTTTTTCCTCTTTTCCCCATTTCCCCAAATTTTCCCCAATTTTTCCAGGGTTTTCCCCCATTTTTTCCTGATTTTTCCCCCAATTTTTCCAGGTTTTTCCCACAAATTTTCCCCAATTTTTTCCTTTATTTCCCCCAATTTTTCCCCATTTTTCCTCCAATTTCCCCCAAATTTTCCCCATTTTTTTCCTTCATTTCCCCCAATTTCTTCCCCAACTCTCCCCATTTCTCCCCAAATTTTCCCCAATTTTTTCCTTTATTTCCCCCAATATTTCCCCAATTTCCCCCAAATTTTCCTTTATTTCCCCCAATTTTTTCCCCAATTTTTCCTCCAACTTCCTCCAAATTTTCCCCAATTTTTCCTTTATTTCCCCCAATTTTTCCCCATTTTTCCTCTAATTTCCCCAAATTTTCCCCATTTTTTTCCTTCATTTCCCCCAAATTTTCTCCTTTTTTTTTCCTCATTTCCCCCATTTTCCGCCAGTTTTTCCCCATTTTTTCCTTTATTTTCCCCTATATTTCCCCAATTTTTCCTTTATTTCCCCCAATTTTCCCCAAATTTTCTCCTTTTTTTTTCCTCATTTCCTCTATTTTTCCCCCATTTCCCCCAAAAATTTCCCCAAATTTTTCCTTTATTTCCCCCATTTTCCCCCAAATTTTCTCTTTTTTTTCCTCATTTCCCCCATTCACCCCGAATTTTTCCCCCATTTTTCCAGGTTTTTCCCCCATTTTCCCCCCATTTTACCCCAAATTTTCCCCCCATTTTTTCCCCAATTTTCTCCCTAATTTCCCCCAAATTTTCCCCAATTTTTTCCTTTATTTCCCCCAATTTTCCCCCCAATTTTTCCCACAAATTTCCACCAATTTCCCCCAAATTTTCTCCATCTTTTCCCAATTTTTCCCAATATTTCCCCCATTTTCCCAGGTTTTTCCCACAAATTTTCCCCGATTTTTTCCTTCATTTCCCCCAATTTTTCCCCCAATTTCCCCCAAATTTTCTCCATTTTTTTCCCAATTTTCCCCAATTTTTCCCCCAATATTTTCCCCCACCTGCTCCTGCAGCTCCGCCAGCCTGTTCGCCCTCTCCTCCTCGGAGTCGGAGCTCTCGTCGCTCTCGGAGCTCGTTTCCGTCGAGCTCTCGTCGTCCTA